>NC_084753.1:32043252-32090752 GCF_033978785.1 Entelurus aequoreus
AAATATGGACACGCGTGAAAATATGGACACGCGTAAAAAATATGGACACAGCATGTAAAGACCAAAAAGAATGGGACCTCAAACTGAGCCCTGAGGAACCCCACATCCTATCTCATGGAACATTTATGTCACCCTTTTTTATTTTTATTGTTTTAATCACCTGACTTGACATAAATAACAAAAATAAGCAAGGAGCACACCAAAGTTGATTGAAATGTTTTACTGTCCATGCCAAGTAATTACAATCGTTCATTTTCAGCAACATACTTTCCCAAATGCAAAAAAAACACCATCAGTCAACAAGACTTCAGCGAATGACATCAACTTCATCAACAGTTCGTCACTTTTGATTATTTTTCCTGCTCAGACATTTTTCACGACACAAACAGACAAGTTCCTTTCTCCTCGTGTACGTACGTGTGCTTTTGACTTGTGCCCGCCAAAATAAGAGTGCGGACGCTACGCTACTCTATGCGTTATTGTTTGTGTTAAGCGGATTTTGTCTTCTACGTGTGCTCGGTGTCATTTACCCTGCTGCTCAAGTCACCAAAAGGTATATAATAATAATAATAGCAATATTAGGGGTGCACCGATCCAATATTGATATTGATATCAGCTTGCATGAAAAGAAAAGAAAATGAAAAAATAAACAAAGTAATAAATAAATTATGCGGCCCCTAAAGGGACATGGGGGGAAAACATTTTTATAATTTTTTTTTTTTTTTTTTAGACATGTATCTCGTGCGCACGAGAAACTTTTTATAAAACTTTTTTTTTTATAATTTAATTTTTAATTTTTATTTTTTTAGACATGTACGAGATACATGTCTAAAAATAAAAAAAGTTAAAAAAAAATATTAAAATTTTTCTATTTATTTTTTTATAACTTTATAAAAAGTTTCTACACATTTCGATACATGTCTAAAAAACAACAGCAAAAAAACCAAAAAAAACCAACAATTTCCCCCCCCCCATGTCCCTTTAGGGGCTCCGTAATAAATAAATAAACATCTTCCAATAAACACACAGTTTCTTCTATTTGACTCATTTGCAAAAAGGTAAACATGCTAGGCTATCTGCTACTAGGAGCTGGCAGCTACACGACAGCTAAGCACACAATAGCACACAAGCTAGATGTAGGTAATAATCATTGAACAATAAAAGGTGACATTTGTCAACATAAACAAGTATCAAATAATTATGGTTGCATATTACTTACACATACAAAGTCTCCAAGTAACAAACGTGTCCGCACTGTTCAACTTACTGCGTCGTGAGCTTACCCCAACGAATTATTGTGACCCCGAGGTGTCGCCAGAAAACCACAATGACCTATCCACTTCAACTTAAAGACAGCATAAGTCCATTAATAATAAATATGTTAGTGTTTTTCAAAGCTACCATTGTTCTGTGATGGACTCATTTCACTTGATCAAACCTTTTCTAACATTCCACACTACTAAATAATACGAGTATGTATCATTCCTGCTGCTATCGTTTTGGATCAATATACAGGACCGAATATTGGTATCGCATCGGAAGTGAAAATGTTGTATCGGGACACCCCTAGTAGTGATAATGATAATATTGATAGTAGTCGTGATGGTAAAAATGTATGACCTTACAAAAAATGATAATAAGAGAAGTTTGGTCATGTTAAATTTTATTACATTTTATGAAACCATTAAAAAGATTTTAATGTTTAGACATTTGAATTTCAGAATAAAAGGGGTCGTTCTTTGTACTCAGATATATGTCGACTTATAACTTTGGACTGACTTCACAAAGTATATCCTGGAAGTGTGGTTTTTCTTTGTGTACATTTTCAAGTGGCCCCGGGTGTTGATATCACTGGGAAGTATCGTATCACTATGCCGATTCATGTTGTCACTACTCACTTGGTCAATGGATACCGTTCACATTTGAACCCATACGGTAGCAATTCCCCATACCTGGTAGTCAATGCCGGTTTCTCAACGGCTCCAATTTTCGGTACTTTGTGTGTGCTAATAAATATTAATGGTTGGATAATAAAATGCTTTTTTTTTTTATGTAACATTTAAAAATAATTGTTTATTTGTATTTTTGAGTCTCATTTGCAATGCAGTTGCACTTCCAAGACATTAGATGGCAGTGCTGTATTTATGGTATGTTGTCGAACCAGGAAGTAGCTTTTTCCATGAAGCTGAATGTGTCATGTTGCGCCCTACCAAGTGTTTGTACTGTAAGTATTTTACTTAATACACGCCAGCCAAATACCACAAGTCAACTTGTTTCAACATTAGAAATGATGTAGGTTTTGTACGTCAATAAATAATATGACATTTTCCTTTGAGTGTTTTCTTCCCTGCACTCTTTTCCTCTCGCGAGAAAAAAACAACAAACCAAAATCATCTTTTTAATCCTTCTCCTCCTTCTCTATTCGGCTCTTTTGAAGCGGGGCTTTATCGGCAGGCCTCCTCCTTCAGCTCCTTGTTCTTGCGCACCTCCTCTGCGTGTTTGTCCTGTGGAGCAAACATTATTGATCCTTTTGTGATCGTCGATACACTCTTGACATATTGATACGATACAGTATCAATCCTTTTGTGGTCATCCATACATTGGTATCAATGACGGTGCTTTCATGAACATTTGGAAACTAGACAACTAGAAAGTTGTCGAGTTTTGATATTTAATATTCATCAGCTCTGTCAGGCTTTTGAACGATCCGTCTGATATCGATAGCAAAGGTAGTGTCAGTATCGGATCGATACTAATATTGATATATATTCCTGATTCTAAATACGTAGAACCTCAATTTACGAGTATTTAAAATGAAGTTAGAAGCCTCGCCGCCACTAGGGGGCGTAGTAAATGTCACACATGATCAGTAACAAAAGACACCATTAGTCCACTAGGGGGCGTAGTAAATGTCACACATGATCAGTAACAAAAGACACCATTAGTCCACTAGGGGGCGTAGTAAATGTCACACATGACCAGTAACAGAAGACATCATTGGTCCACTAGGGGCCGTAGTAAATGTCACACATGAACAGTAACAAACATAATTGGTCCACTAGGGGGCGTAATAAATGTCTTACATGGCCAGTAGCAGAAAACATCATTGGTCCACTAGGGGGCGTAGTAAATGTCACACATGAACAGTAACAAACATAATTGGTCCACTAGGGGGCGTAATAAATGTCTTACATGGCCAGTAGCAGAAAACATCATTGGTCCACTAGGGGGCGTAGTAAATGTCACACATGAACAGTAACAAACATAATTGGTCCACTAGGGGGCGTAATAAATGTCTTACATGACCAGTAACAGAAGACATCATTGGTCCACTAGGGGGCGTAGTAAATGTCACACATGAATAGTAACAGAAGACATAATTGGTCCACTAGGGGGCGTAGTAAATGTCACACATGAACAGTAACAGAAGACATAATTGGTCCACTAGGGGGCGTAGTAAATGTCACACATGAACAGTAACAAACATAATTGGTCCACTAGGGGGCGTAGTAAATGTCACACATGAATAGTAACAGAAGACATAATTGGTCCACTAGGGGGCGTGGTAAATGTCACACATGAACAGTAACAGAAGACATAATTGGTCCACTAGGGGGCGTAGTAAATGTCACACATGAACAGTAACAAACATAATTGGTCCACTAGGGGGCGTAATAAATGTCTTACATGGCCAGTAACAGAAGACATCATTGGTCCACCAGGGGGCGTAGTAAATGTCACACATGAACAGTAACAAACATAATTGGTCCACTAGGGGGCGTAGCAAATGTCTTACATGACCAGTAACAGAAGACATAATTGGTCCACTAGGGGGCGTAATAAATGTCACACATGATCAGTAACAGAAAACACCATTGGTCCACTAGGGGGCATAGTAAATGTCACACATGATCAGTAACAGAAGACGTAATTGGTCCACTAGGGAGCGTAGTAAATGTCACACATAATCAGTAAAAGAAGACATAATTGGTCCACTAGGGGGCGTAGTAAATATCACACACGATCAGTAACAAAGACCCCATTGGTCCACTAGGGGGCGTAGTAAATGTCTTACATGACCAGTAGCAGAAGACATAATTGGTCCACTAGGGGGCGTAGTAAATGTCACACATGATCAGTAACAGAAGACACCATTGGTCCACTAGGGGGCGTAGTAAATGTCACACATGATCAGTAACAGAAGACACCATTTGTCCACTAGGGGGCGTAGTAAATGTCACACATGATCAGTAACAGAAGACACCATTGATCCACTAGGGGGCGTAGTAAATGTCACACATGATCAGTAACAGAAGACACCATTGGTCCACTAGGGGGCGTAGTAAATGTCACACATGATCAGTAACAGAAGACACCTTTGGTCCACTAGGAGGCGTAGTAAATGTCACACATGAGACACCATTGGTCCACTAGGGGGCGTAGTAAATGTCACACATGATCAGTAACAGAAGACACCATTGGTCCACTAGGGGGCGTAGTAAATGTCACTCATGATCAGTAACAGAAGACACCATTGGTCCACTAGGGGGCGTAGTAAATGTCACACATGATCAGTAACAGAAGACACCATTGGTCCACTAAGGGGCGTAGTAAATGTCACACATGATCAGTAACAGAAGACACCATTGGTCCACTAGGGGGCGTAGTAAATGTCACACATGATCAGTAACAGAAGACACCATTGGTCCACTAGGGGGCGTAGTAAATGTCACACATGATCAGTAACAGAAGACACCATTGGTCCACTAGGGGGCGTAGTAAATGTCACACATGATCAGTAACAGAAGACACCATTGGTCCACTAGGGGGCGTAGTAAATGTCACACACAAAAACGACATCACTTCCTTCACTCACAATTTTTACTACAAAGCTTCTGCGACATCACAAAATATAATTTATTTTTATTTTTCTATCTTTTACTTTACTTTTGTAGGAAAATCATACATAATAGAACATGCTAACATTTTTAACCTCAATGACATATTATTGATCCGATCACTGACATATTATTGATCTGATCACTGACATATTTATCTGATCACTGATGATTATTGATCTGATCACTAATGATTATTGATCTGATTAATGACATATTATTGATCTGATCAGTGACGTACTGTTGATCTAATCACAGGCGTATTATTAATCTGATCACTGACATATTTTGATCTGATCACTGACATATTATTGATGTGATCAATGACGTACTATTGATCTCATCAGTGACGTACTATTAATCTAATCAATGATGTATTATTGATCTGATCACTGACATAATATTGATCTGCTCAATGAGATGTTATTGATCTGATCAGTGATGCATTAATGACCTGATCACTGTAATATTGATATATTTTCTCTGTATTTACAGTACTTGGTATCATATCATTACCAAATTGTTCAGTATCGCCCACAAATAATCTGCATTTTACATTTAATGCCAAACATTTTGGGCACAATTAAAAATGTTGTGTTTCAAGACTTTTGCTGCTTTGATATATTTCCGTGAATAAAAGAGACAGTTACAAAAAATATCTATTCATGTGAAATGCTGAGCATAATCTGTAAGTAAATAAGTCAATAACTGTAAATACAAAATTAAATAGGGTTTTACATTTCAAAGAAATGCGTCTTAATGTTCAACAAAAGTCATTTTTGAGAAATTCTAACGTTTTTGTTTTTTTAAAAAAAAAGAGATGATGCATTTTCTCCTGCATTTCTGTTCAAATGATGAAAAGATATTGTAGCACATTGTTTGTGACTACAATGATATCGACCATGAAAATTAGATACCACATCCCATGGATGTCGATTGTCCTGCTGATAATGATGTCGGATTAACATTTATGTAACACAAAAGATGCGACCGGGTATCCGTTTGCGAGACGGCATCATATTGATATCACTTGGTATCGCTGTATCGCCTACCAGTAAGAAGGCTAACATCAACAAGTTATAATTAATGCATACATGCAGGTAAAAATCAGCTCGTTCAAATTCCTAATTGATGAAAAATGCTGATTTCACGCGTCAGCTGCACTAAAGTCTCCCCGCGCTCATCGTGAAAGTGAAACTGAAAGTGCTGACGCGACGCCGTACCTTCTCCTGCAGCCTCTCCAACATGGCCGCCAACAGGGCCTCCCT
Source organism: Entelurus aequoreus (assembly GCF_033978785.1). NCBI lineage: Eukaryota > Metazoa > Chordata > Actinopteri > Syngnathiformes > Syngnathidae > Entelurus > Entelurus aequoreus. Next base: position 32,049,419 of record NC_084753.1, read on the forward strand.
GTTCTCCTTGTTGGCCTCCATCTTCTGCTCCAGCTTCTCCTTGGCGTGCTTGATGAAGTTGTTGTTCTCCTCCATGGCCTTCTGGATCACCTCACGCTCGTGCTCCCTCTTCTCCGCCAGGTGCTTCAGTAGCTCCGCCTCCTGGCACTAAGCACGGGACAAGATGGAAAACTTCCTGCATGAAAACGTCACTGTTCCCACATCGGAGCCAGGCGTATTGGCCGATACTGACATTGATTCCATACGATATCAGCGGGAACCCTACATACTTGTTTTATTTAGTAGTAGTGAATGTTAAAAAGGTTTGATCAAGTGAAATAAGTCAAACAGAGAATATTGGTAATTAATAAATTTAACATTAACCATCTGGAATGGACTTATGCTGTCTTTAAGGTGAAGTGGAGTGGAAATTGCTTTTTTTTACCACAATCATTCACAAAGTTAAGCTCTTGGCACAGTAAATTGAATGATGCGGACACGTTTGTTACTGGATACTTTCTAATCCTGCCTTGGAGACTTTGTATGTGTAAGTAATATGCAACTATAATTATTTGATGCTTGTTTATGTTGACAAATGTCACCTTTTATTGTGCAATGATTATTACACATGTCTAGCTGGTGGGCTATTGTGTGCTTAGCTGTTGTGTAGCTGCCAGCTCCTAGTAGCCTATAGACTAGCATGTTTACCTTTTGTAGATGACTTTAGTAAAATAGAAGAAATGGTGTGTAGATGTTAACTGGCTGTCCAGTTTTGCACATTCTACACGATTGCTTGTATTGCACATGATATCACACACATGTAATCATTCTGCAGGACTGCTTGTATTGCACATGATATCACACACAAGTAAATATCATGTGCGATACAAGCAGTCCTGCAGCGTGTTTGAGTGTGATATCATGTGTGATACAAGTAGCCCTGCAGAGTGTTTACTTGTGTCCGATATCATATGCAATACAAGCAGTCCTGCAGCGTGTTTATTTGTGTGTGATATCATGTGCGATACAAGCAGTCCTGCAGATTGTTTACTTGTGTGTGATATAATGTGCGATACAAGCAGTCCTGCAGCGTGATTACTTGTGTGTGATATCATGTGCAATACACGCAGTCCGGAAGAGTGTTTACTAGTGTGTGATATAATGTGCGATACAAGCAGTCCGGTAGCGTATTTACTTGTGTGATATCATGTGCGATACAAGCAGTCCTACAGAGTGTTTACTTGTGTGTGATATCATGTGCGATACAAGCAGTCCTGCAGCGTGATTACTTGTGTGTGATATCATGTGCGATACAAGCAGTCCTGCAGAGTGTTTATTTGTGTGGTATAATGTGCGATACAAACAATCATGCAGAGTGATTGCTTGTGTGTGATATCATGTGCGATACAAGCAGTCCTACAGGGCGTTTACTTGTGTGTGATATCATGTGCAATACAAATAGTCCTACAGTGTTTACTTGTGTGTGATATCATGGGCGATACAAGCAGTCCTGCAGAGTGTTCACTTGTGTGTCATATCATGTGCGGTACAAGCAGTCCTGCAGCGTGTTCACTTGTGAGTGATATCATGTGCGATACAAGCAGTCCTACAGAGTGTTTACTTGTGTGTGATATCATGTGCGATACAAGAAGTCCTGCAGCGTGATTACTTGTGTGTGTGATATCATGTGCAATACAAGCAGTCCGGCAGTGTGTTTACTTGTGTGTGGTATGATGTGCGATACAAAAAGTTGTGCAGAGTGATTACTTGAGTGTGATATCATGTGCGATACAAGCAGTCCGGTTGCGTATTGTGTGTGATATCATGAGCGATGCAAGCAGTCCTGCAGTGTTTACTTGTGTGTGATATCATGTGCAATACAAGTGTTTACTTCTTCAAAACTGGACAGACAGTTAACATCTAAACGTCCTCCAATAAACATGCAATCTTTTTCTATTTTACAAAAGGTAAACATGCTAGGCCACAGGCTACTAGGAGTTAGCAGCTACACAACAGCAAAGCACACAATAGCACACAAGCTAGACATAGGTAATAAATAAAAGATGGCATTTATCAATATAAACAAGTATCACATACTTATAAGTGCATATTATCTAAACATACAAAGTCTCCAAGGCAGACGTGTAATAGAACGTATCCAGAAACAAACGTGTCCGCATCACTCAGTCATTTATTTTCAGTTTTTAACTTATTTCCGCTCCTTTCTTCTATTTTTATATTTCTTCCTTTTGTTTGATTTTTTTGGGGGTGTGAATGAAATAAATAAACGCCCCCAGAGCTACAAATCCAACCTATTCAATTTAAACTGTTGTGAGCACCAGACAAATACCACTCCACTTCAACTTAAAGACAGCATAAGTCAATTTCCAGACGGTTCATAATAAGCGGGTTGGGGTTTTGTGCTGATATCGTATCAGATCGATATCGGTATCGGTCGATACTCAAGGCTGCAATATCAGTGTTGTTTATGTTTTTATTTATAGAGTAAAAAATATTCATATTTGGTCCAAAAAATATATAAATATTAGTGCTGACAATTGAAACATTTCCAATTAGATCAATCACACTTTGGAATCGGGTCAATCAGGGTTTTGTCGCAGCATTGTGATGCCACCCGAACGCCTCCCTAGGGAGGTGTTCAGGGCACGCCTGACCGGTAGGAGGCCACGGGGAAGACCCAGGACACGTTGGGAAGACTATGTCTCCCGGCTGGCCTGGGAACGCCTCGGGATCCCCCGGGAAGAGCTGGACGAAGTGGCTGGGGAGAGGGAAGTCTGGGCTTCCCTGCTTAGGCTGCTGCCCCCGCGACCCGACCTCGGATAAGCGGAAGAAGATGGCTGGATGGATGGATGGATTGTGAGTCACATGACTGACCTTCCTACGCTCCTCGGCGGCCTCCAGCTTCTTCTGGATGTCCTCCAGGCTGGGGTCTCGGCGCTGGAGCACGGACGCGTTGAGGTCCGGCAGGCCGTCAAAGGACGGGGGCTTGAGGATGACTTCGAAGGCCTGACCGGACGCCCTCTTGTTCAGCTCGATCACCTCCACGTCCTTCATGGCGCACAGACCCAGGTCCACCGCATCTGAGCAGGACCACAAACACGTTGACGTGACGCCGGCTCGACGCCGCCGCGCTCCCGAGGACTCTTACCTTCCGCCTTGTAGGAGGCCTTGTCCAAGCTCTGTGGCCGCAGGCAGGCGCAGAACAAGGACACCAGGGGGAGCTCCCTCACCTTCTCCTTGTAGGCTTGGGAGGAGCACGGTGAGGAATGTCAGTCACGCTCCCGGCAATTTTTCGGCGCCGCTTCTTACCTGCCAGAGTCATCTTCTCGCTGCTCGTGTTGCTTTCCAAGGATGCCGAAGATCCTCCTCAGTCTGCACACACAGAGCACACAACCACGGCATTACGCAACCCGTGGAAAGGTCCTCCCACCAAAAGCCTTCATTTACGCCAGAAAGATCCCTTTCTAAGTGGCGGTCCTCAGTTGTAATGCGCTTTTCCACCAGGTGTGGCAGTAATGACAACACCAAAACGAGCAGAAGAAGTCGCTGAGAAGTTTCTCAAAGGGGAATTGCACATTTTTTTGATTGAACCCATCATTCATCATTATGTGCGACAAAAACACATGTTTTTCTTTATTACACATTCTAAATCCTAAAATATGGCAAGTAAGAGGTGGCTAACGGGAGTACACAAAAAACATCAAAAAGTGCCAACAATACCCCATTTACATGTGGTGACCTGAATATTAACAAGTATTAGAGATATTGTTATTATAAGCGCTAACACTGAGGAACTACTTTTAGTAGCTGACTAGCTTATGCTGCTATATTGACATATTAAGCCGCTGCGAGTTGGTCAAAGTTAATTCTAGAATATAAATCTGGATAGTAGAAGGTTGTGGACATAAACCCACAAATTGGTCAACTCTGAATTTGACCCATCATTCACAATCCTTATGTGAGGCAAGAACACATGTTTTTGCCTTTATTACCCATTCTAAATCCTAAAATATGGCAAGTAAGAGGTGGCTAACGGGAGTACACAAAAAAACATCCAAAAAGTGCCAACAATACTCCATTTACATGTGGTGACCTGAATATTAACAAGTATTACTGATATTGTTACTATAAGCGCTAACACTGAGGAACTACTTTTAGAGAGCTAACTAGCTTATGCTGCTATATTGACATATTGAGCTGCTGCGTCGCCTCTGAGTTGGTGAAAGTTACTTATAGATTATACATCTGGATAGTAGAAGGTTGTGGACATAAACCCACAAATTGGTCAACTCTTGAATTTGACCCATCATTCACAATCCTTATGTGAGGCAAGAACACATGTTTTTCCCTTTATTACACATTCTAAATCCTAAAATATGGCAAGTAAGAGGTGACTTGCGGGAGTACATAGAAAAAACATCCAAAAATCGCCAACAACATTCCATTTACAAGTGGTGACCTGAATATTAACAAGTATTACTGATATTGTTACTATAAGCGCTAACACTGAGGAACTACTTTTAGAGAGCTGACTAGCTTATGCTGCTATATTGACACATTGAGCTGCTGCATCGCCTCTGTGTTGGTGAAAGTTACTTATAGATTGTACATCTGGATAGTAGAAGGTTGCGGACATAAACCCACAAATTGGTCAACTCTGAATTTGACCCATCATTCACAATCCTTATGTGAGGCAAGAACACGTGTTTTTCCCTTTATTACACATTCTAAATCCTAAAATATGGCAAGTAAGAGGTGGCTAACGGGAATACACAAAAGACATCCAAAAAGCGCCAACAAAACTCCGTTTACATGTGGTGACCTGAATATTAACAAGTATTACAGATATTGTTATTATAAGCGCTAACACAGAGGAACTACTTTTAGAGAGCTAACTGGCTTATGCTGCTATATTGACATATTGAGCCGCTGCGTCGCCTCTGAGTTGGTGAAAGTTACTTATAGATTGTACATCTGGATAGTAGAAGGTTGTGGACATAAACCCACAAATTGGTTAACTCTGAATTTGACCCATCATTCACAATCCTTATGTGAGGCAAGAACACATGTTTTTCCCTTTATTACACATTCTAAATCCTAAAATATGGCAAGTAAGAGGTGGCTAACGGGAATACACAAAAAAACATCCAAAAAGTGCCAACAATACTCCGTTTACATGTGGTGACCTGAATATTAACAAGCATTAATGATATTGTTATTATAAGCGCTAACACAGAGGAACTACTTTTAGAGAGCTAACTGGCTTATGCTGCTATATTGACACATTGAGCCGCTGCATCGCCTCTGAGTTGGTGAAAGTTACTTATAGATTGTACATCTGGATAGTAGAAGGTTGTGGACATAAACCCACCAATTGGTCAACTTTGAATTTGACCCATCATTCACAATCCTTATGTGAGGCAAGAACACATGTTTTTCCCTTTATTACACATTCTAAATCCTAAAATATGGCAAGTAAGAGGTGGCTAACGGGAGTACACAAAAAACATCAAAAAGTGCCAACAATACCCCGTTTACATGTGGTGACCTGAATATTAACAAGTATTAGTGATATTGTTATTATAAGCGCTAACACTGAAGAACTACTTTTAGTAGCTGACTAGCTTATGCTGCTATATTGACATATTAAGCCGCTGCGAGTTGGTCGAAGTTAATTCTAGAATATAAATCTGGATAGTAGAAGGTTGTGGACATAAACCCACCAATTGGTCAACTCTGAATTTGACCCATCATTCACAATCCTTATGTGAGGCAAGAACACATATTTTTCCCTTTATTACACATTCTAAATTCTAAAATATGGCAAGTAAGAGGTGGCTAACGGGGATTCACAAAAAACATCCAAAAAGTGCCAACAATACTCCATTTACATGTGGTGACCTGAATATTAACAAGTATTACAGATATTGTTATTATAAGCGCTAACACTGAGGAACTACTTTTAGAGCGCTAACTAGCTTATGCTGCTATATTGACACATTGAGCCGCTGCATCGCCTCTGAGTTGGTGAAAGTTACTTATAGATTGTACATCTGGATAGTAGAAGGTTGTGGACATAAACCCACAAATTGGTCAACTCTGAATTTGACCCATCATTCACAATCCTTATGTGAGGCAAGAACACATGTTTTTCCCTTTATTACACATTCTAAATCCTAAAATATGGCAAGTAAGAGGTGGCTAATGGGAGTACACAAAAAACATCCAAAAAGTGCCAACAATACTCCGTTTACATGTGGTGACCTGAATATTAACAAGTATTAGAGATATTGTTATTATAAGCGCTAACACTGAGGAACTACTTTTAGTAGCTGACTAGCTTATGCTGCTATATTGACATATTAAGCTGCTGTGAGTTGGTCAAAGTTAATTCTAGAATATAAATCTGGATGGTAGAAGGTTGTGGACATAAACCCACAAATTGGTCAACTCTGAATTTGACCCATCATTCACAATCCTTATGTGAGGCAAGAACACATGTTTGTCCCTTTATTACACATTCTAAATCCTAAAATATGGCAAGTAAGAGGTGGCTAACAGAGATTCACAAAAAAAATCCAAAAAGTGCCAACAATACTCCATTTACATGTGGTGACCTGAATATTAACAAGCATTAATGATATTGTTATTATAAGCGCTAACACTGAGGAACTACTTTTAGAGCGCTAACTAGCTTATGCTGCTGTATTGACACATTGAGCCGCTGCATCGCCTCTGAGTTGGTGAAAGTTACTTATAGATTGTACATCTGGATAGTAGAAGGTTGTGGACATAAACCCACAAATTGGTCAACTTTGAATTTGACCCATCATTCACAATCCTTATGTGAGGCAAGAACACATGTTTTTACCTTTATTACACATTCTAAATCCTAAAATATGGCAAGTAAGAGGTGGCTAACGGGAGTACACAAAAAACATCAAAAAGTGCCAACAATACTCCATTTATATGTGGTGACCTGAATATTAACAAGTATTAGTGATATTGTTATTATAAGCGCTAACACTGAAGAACTACTTTTAGTAGCTGACTAGCTTATGCTGCTATATTGACATATTAAGCCGCTGCGAGTTGGTCAAAGTTAATTCTAGAATATAAATCTGGATAGTAGAAGGTTGTGGACATAAACCCACAAATTGGTCAACTTTGAATTTGACCCATCATTCACAATCCTTATGTGAGGCAAGAACACATGTTTTTCCCTTTATTACACATTCTAAATCCTAAAATATGGCAAGTAAGAGGTGTCTTGCGGGAGTACATGGCAAAAACATCCAAAAAGCGCCAACAATATTCCATTTACAAGTGGTGACCTGAATATTAACAAGTATTACAGATATTGTTACTATAAGCGCTAACACTGAGGAACTACTTTTAGAGAGCTAACCAGCTTATGCTGCTATATTGACATATTGAGCTGCTGCGTCACCTCTGTGTTGGTGAAAGTTAATTCTAGAATATAAATGTGGATAGTAGAAGGTTGTGGACATAAACCCACAAGTTGGTCAACTTTGACATCCAACTTAATTTAAAATAACAATAATAATAATAATATGCCGCTGTATGCTTAAAATGATCAAAGTATCTAAATATTGCACGTTATTATGAATGTTACTACATGACATGTGTACTTAATTCATGTATGTAAAACCTTGTTGGCTCCATTGATAGCTGACTCTTGCTAAAATTTATTTACTAGCTAGAATGCATCTAAAAAGAAACACATGTTCTTGTCTTCCATTCGGATTGTGAATGATGGACGGAAATAAAGAAAAAAAGTGCAGTTCCTCTTTGAGCGCAACAATTATGACCAAAGTGGCGAATCGGTATTTGCATTTTAATTGTATTGACTGTTTCGTTAAGAAACATATTCATTAGGGGTGTGGGGAAAAATCGATTCGAATTTGAATCGCGATTCTCACGTTGTGCGATTCAGAATCGATTCTCATTTTTTAAAAATCGATTATTTAAAATTAAAAAAAATTTTTTTTTTTTATTTTTTTTTTAAATTAATCAATCCAACAAAACAATACACAGCAATACCATAACAATGCAATCCAATTCCAAAACCAAACCCGACCCAGCAACACTCAGAACTGCAATAAACAGAGCAATTGAGAGGAGACACAAACACGACACAGAACAAACCAAAAGTAGTGAAACAAAAATGAATATTATTAACAACAGTATCAATATTAGTTACAATTTCAACATAGCAGTGATTGAAAATCCCTCATTGACATTATCATTAGACATTTATAAAAAAAAATTTAAAAAAAAAATTGTGTCACAGTGGCTTACACTTGCATCGCATCTCATAAGCTTGACAACACACTGTGTCCAATATTTTCACAAAGATAAAATAAGTCATATTTTTGGTTCATTTAATAGTTAAAACAAATTTACATTATTGCAATCAGTTGATAAAACATTGTCCTTTACAATTATAAAAGCTTTTTACAAAAATCCACTACTCTGCTTGCATGTCAGCAGACTGGGGTAGATCCTGCTGAAATCTATGTATTGAATGAATAGAGAATCCTTTTGAATCGGGAAAAAAAATCGTTTTTGAATCGAGAATCGTGTTGAATTGAAAAAAAAAAAATCGATTTTGAATCGAATCGTGACCCCAAGAATCGATATTAAATCGAATCGTGGGACACCCAAAGATTCACAGCCCTAATATATATATATATATATATATATATATATATATATATATATATATATATATATATATATATATATATATATATATATATATATATATATATATATATATATATATATATATATATGTATATATATATATATATATATGTATATATATGTATATATGTATATATATATATATATATGTATATATATATATATATATATATATATGTATATATATATATATATATATACACATATATATATATATACATATATATATATATATATATATATATATATATATATATATATATATATATATATATATATATATATATATATATATATAAAACTGTGTACCATAGATATGATAAGAATGAAGAAATTATTAATAATCATCCACAATTACCCACAACAATCAAACATTCACTCAAAAGAGACACAAAGCGGAACATGAATAATAAATAATATATATTTCGGGTTCCCTCCCTCCCTCGTTAGCAGGAACCGCATCACCACTCCTCTTAAATCATGCATGATATTAACAGTAAAAATAATAACAATAAGAGGCGTTCGGTGTGGAATGGCGCGATGACGTAAGGCTTACTTACCCCCCTCTGAGCGTCTCGTCTCGCTGGTGTCGGAGCGCCGACGTTGCTTCCCCTCGTCTGGCAGCACGGACTCAGCATCGGCAACAGCATCACCGCTGCCTCCATGACATCACTTAGCGGCCATCCCATTGGCGGGAGGCTCTGCCAGCATCCAGGGCTCTCGGCCAATGGGAGCGGCGAGCGAGGATGCGGGGGGGAGGGCCGTCAGCTCCTTGTATTGTCCTGCAGGGCGGGGCGGGGCGGGGGGGCACAATCAGCTAGCGCAGGGCGTGTGCACATCTTTTTTGTGGGGGCTTGATTCGGGGGGGGGATTGTTCAAATGTGTGAGTCGGGGGTGGGGGCAGGGGGGCTAGTAAGGACCCACACAATGATGTAACTCTTACTGTACGTGTAAAAACACACACTTCTGCTTTGACACATTCATTACATCAGTGCTTTTCAACCTTTTTGGAGCCAAGGCACATTTTTCGCGTTGAAAAAATGCGGAGGCACACCACCAGCAGAAATCATTAAGAAACGAAACTCAGCTGACAGTAAAAAGTCGTTGTCGCAATTGTTGGATATGACTTTAAAGGCCTACTGAAATGACATTTTTTTTATTTAAACGGGGATAGCAGATCTATTCTATGTGTCATACTTGATCATTTCGCGATATTGCCATATTTTTGCTGAAAGGATTTAGTAGAGAACAACGACGATAAAGATCGCAACTTTTGGTATCTGATAAAAAAAAAAGGCTTTCCCCTACCGGAAGTAGCGTGACGTAGTCAGTTGAACATATACGCAAAGTTCCCTATTGTTTACAATGATGGCCGCATGAAGTGAGAGAGATTCGGACCGAGAAAGCGACAATTTCCCCATTAATTTGAGCGAGGATGAAAGATTTGTGGATGAGTAAAGTGCAAGTGAAGGACTAGTGGGGAGTTGAAGCTATTCAGATAGGGAAGATGCTGTGAGAGCCGGGGGTGACCTGATATTCAGCTGGGAATGACTACAACAGTAAATAAACACAAGACATATATATACTCTATTAGCCACAACACAACCAGGCTTATATTTAATATGCCACAAATTAATCCTGCATAAAAACACCTACGTGTTTGTTATGCTAGCTCCTAGCTCCTATGCTAGCTCCTAGCTCCATATAAGCCGCCAATCCAATTCAAACACCTGATCAACACACACAATCACTCAGCCCAAAAGACCGTTCACCTAACCCAGGGGTCGGCAACCCAAAATGTTGAAAGAGCCATATTGGAGCAAAAATACAAAAACAAATTTGTCTGGAGCCGCAACAAATTAAAAGCCATATTACATACAAATAGTGTGTCATGAGATATACATAGAATTGAGATGACTTAAAGGAAACTAAATGAGCTCAAATATAGCTACAAATGAGGCATAATGATGCAATATGTACATATAGCTAGCTTAAATAGCATGTTAGCATCGATTAGCTTGCAGTCATGCAGTGACCAAATATGTCTGATTAGCACTCCACACAAGTCAATAACATCAACAAAACTCACCTTTGTGCATTCACGCACAACGTTAAAAGTGTGGTGGACAAAATGAGACAGAAAAAGAAGTGGCATAAAACACGTCCCAGAAAGTCGGAGAAAGTTATACATGTGACAACTAAGGTGAGTTCAAGGACCGCCAAAATTAGTAGGACGAAACGGCGCTTGCCAAATACTCGCATGTTTAATACAAACAGTGTGATTTATAACAATTAGGGAGGTTTGTGTCATGTTTGTCATCCTACAGAAACCATATTAAAACAATAATTTTTTTTCCCCTCATCTTTTTCCATTTTTCATATATTTTTATAAAAGTTTCAATGAGCCACTAGGGCGGCGCTAAAGAGCCGCATGCGGCTCTAGAGCCGCGGGTTGCCGACCCCTGACCTAACCCAAGGTTCATAAAGCTTATATATTTAAACAAAGTAACGTACGTGACGCGCACGTACTGGCAAGCGATCAAATGTTTGGAAGCGCAGCTGCTACTCACGGTACCTGATATTCAGCTGGGAATGACTAAAACAGTAAATAAACACAAGACATATATATACTCTATTAGCCACAACACAACCAGGCTTATATTTAATATGCCACAAATTAATCCTGCATAAAAACACCTAAGTGTTTGTTATGCTAGCTCCTAGCTCCTCTGCTAGCTCCTAGCTCCATAGAACACGCCAATGCAATTCAAACACCTGATCAACACACACAATCACTCAGCCCAAAAGACCGTTCACCTAACCCAAGGTTCATAAAGCTTACATATTTAAACAAAGTTACGTACGTGACGCGCACGTACGTGCAAGCGATCAAATGTTTGGAAGCCAAAGCTACATACTCACGGTATCACGTCTGCGTCTTTGTCATCCAAATCAAAGGAATCCTGGTAAGAGTCTGTGTTGTCCCAGTTCTCTACAGGCGTCTGTGTATCGAAGTCAAAAGTCCTCCTGGTTAGAGTCTCTGTTATCCGAGTTCTTCGATCTTGACTGCATCTTTCGGGAATGTAAACAATGAAACACCGACTGTGTTGTGTTGCTGCTGACTTCCTTCGCAAAATACGTCCGCTTTGCACCGAGAACTTTCTTCTTTGCTTGCTCAGCTTCTTTCTCCATAATGCAATGAACATAATTGCAACAGATTCACCAACACAGATGTCCAGAATACATCCAGAATGAGATGAAAACAGCTATTTCGTATTGGCTTCAATGTGGAAGCCATACCTGTGTTCTACTGGCTACGTCACGCGCATACGTCATCCTCAGAGGCGTTTCGAACCGGAAGTTCCCCGGGTAATTTAAAATTGCACTTTATAAGTTAACCCGGCCGTATTGGCATGTGTTGCAATGTTAAGATTTCATCATTGATATATAAACTATCAGACTGTGTGGTCGGTAGTAGTGGGTTTCAGTAGGCCTTTAAACCATAACCAAACATGCATTACTATAGCTCTTGTCTCAAAGTAGGTGTACTGTCACGACCTGTCACATCACACCCTGACTTATTTGGACTTTTTTGCTGTTTTCCTGTGTGTAGTGTTTTAGTTCTTGTCTTGCGCTCCTATTTTGGTGGCTTTTTCTCATTTTTTGGTATTTGTCTTTGCTACACAGTAAGTCTTTGCTGTCGTCCAGCATTCTGTTTTTGTTTACTTTGTAGCCAGTTCAGTTTTAGTTTCATTCTGCATAGCCTTTGTCAATACATGGTCCTTGGGGTTTGTTTTCCCGGAATGCAGAGGAAAGTTGGCGCGGGCAAGGCGTGAATGTAAGTACATATTTTATTTTGACACTAACAAAAAGAACCAAAGGCGCGCACAAGGCGGAAGTACAAAAACTTGGCTAATGAAACAAAACTTGCACAAAGGCAGAAACTATGAACAATAAACAAAAACTTACTTGGCATGGAACTATGGTAGCATGAAGCTAAACAGAGGTAGCAGGGGTGTCAGAAGTAGCATGGTATGATGGGATAGATAATGTCACCAGGCCGATCAGCAGAAACAGACAGGCTTAAATAGCAGTGACATGATTAGTGACAGGCGTGCGAGTGCAAAGCGTGAGACAGGTGCGTGACATGACAGGTGAAAACTAATGGGTTGCTATGGTGACAAAACAAACAAGAGTGCACAAAGAGTCCAAAAACAAAACCGAACATGACTTAAACAGAACATGATCAACAGACATGACAGCCTTCCCTAAACTTCAATGCCTTTTCTTAGGGGCACTCACCTTTTCTTTATTTTTGGTTTAAGCATTAGACACAATTTTACCTGCACACTGCCTCCCGCTGTTTCCGACATCTACAAAGTAATTAGTTACCGGCTGCCACCTACTGATATGGAAGAGTATTACACGGTTACTCTGCCGAGCTCTAGACAGCACCGACACTCAACAACAACACGTCATTTGCAGACTATAATTACTGGTTTGCAAAAAATATTTTTAACCCACATGGGTGAAATTAGATAATCTCTCACAGCACACCAGACTGTATCTCACGGCACACTAGTGTGCCGCGGCACAGTGGTTGAAAAACACTGCATTACATGAACCATGATTCTTATAACCCAGTTATTATTACATGAATCATGATACTTTTAACCCATTTATTACATTAACCATGATACTTATAACCCAGTTATTATTACATGAACCATGATACTTATAACCCATTTATTACATTAACCATGATACTTATAACCCAGTTATTATTACATGAACCATGATACTTTTAACCCATTTATTACATTAACCATGATACTTTTAACCCATTTATTACATGAACCATGATACTTTTAACCCATTTATTACATGAACCATGATACTTTTAACCCATTTATTACATTAACCATGATACTTTTAACCCATTTATTACATTAACCATGATACTTTTAACCCATTTATCACATTAACCATGATACTGTTAACCCATTTATTACATGAACCATGATACTTTTAACCCATTTATTACATTAACCATGATACTTTTAACCCATTTATTACATTAACCATGATACTTATAACCGAGTTATTATTACATGAACCATGATACTTTTAACCCATTTATTACATTAACCATGATACTTTTAACCCATTTATTACATGAACCATGATACTTTTAACCCATTTATTACATTAACCATGATACTTTTAACCCATTTATTACATGAACCATGATACTTTTAACCCATTTATTACATTAACCATGATACTTTTAACCCATTTATCACATTAACCATGATACTGTTAACCCATTTATTACATGAACCATGATACTTTTAACCCATTTATTACATGAACCATGATACATTTAACCCATTTATTACATGAACCATGATACTTTTAACCCATTTATTACATGAACCATGATACTTATAACCCAGTTATTATTACATGAACCATGATACTTTTAACCCATTTATTACATGAACCATGATACTTTTAACCCATTTATTACATGAACCATGATACTTTTAACCCAATCATTACATGAACATGATATTTTTAACCCACTCATTACATGAACCATGATACTTTTAACCCATTTATTACATGAACCATGATACTTCTAAACCATTTATTACATGAACCATGATACTTATAACCCAGTTATTATTACATGAACCATGATACTTTTAACCCATTTATTACATGAACCATGATACTTTTAACCCATTTATTACATGAACCATGATACTTTTAACCCAATCATTACATGAACATGATATTTTTAACCCACTCATTACATGAACCATGATACTTTTAACCCATTTATTACATGAACCATGATACTTTTAACCCATTTATCACATGAACCATGATACTTCTAAACCATTTATTACATGAACCATGATACTTTTCCCCATTTATTACATGAACCATGATACTTTTAACCCACTCATTACATGAACAATGATACTTTTAACCCACTCATTACATGAACCATGATACTTTTAACACATTTATTACATGAACCATGATACTTTTAACCCATTTATTACATGAACCATGATACTTCTAACCCATTTATTACATGAACCATGATACTTTTAACCCATTTATTACATGAACCATGATACTTTTAACCCATTTATTACATGAACCATGATACTTTTAACCCATTTATTACATGAACCATGATTTTAACCCATTTATTACATTAACCATGATACTTTTAACCCATTTATTTCATGAACCATGATACTTTTAACCCATTTATTACATGAACCATGATACTTTTCCCCATTTATTACATGAACCATGATACTTTTAACCCACTCATTACATGAACCATGATACTTTTAACACATATATTACATGAACCATGATACTTTTAACACATTTATTACATGAACCATGATACTTCTAACCCATTTATTACATGAACCATGATACTTTTAACCCATTTATTACATGAACCATGATACTTTTAACCCATTTATTACATGAACCATGATACTTTTAACCCATTTATTACATGAACCATGATACTTTTCCCCATTTATTACATGAACCATGATACTTTTAACCCATTTATTACATGAACCATGATACTTTTAACCCATTTATTACATGAACCATGATTTTAACCCATTTATTACATTAACCATGATACCTTTAACCCATTCATTACATAAACCATGATACTTTTAACCCATTCATTACATAAACCATGATACTTTTAACCCATTCATTACATGAACCATGATACTTTTCACCCATTTATTACATGAACCATGATACTTTTCACCCATTTATTACATGAACCATGATACTTTTCACCCATTCATTACATAAACCATGATACTTTTAACCCATTCATTACATGAACCATGATACTTTTAACCCATTTATTACATTAACCATGATACTTTTAACCCATTTATTACATTAAACATGATACTTTTAACCCATTTATTACATTAACCATGATACTTATAACCCAGTTATTATTACATGAACCATGATACTTTTAACCTATTTATTACATTAACCATGATACTTTTAACCCATTTATTACATGAACCATGATACTTTTAACCCATTTATCACATTAACCATGATACTGTTAACCCATTTATTACATGAACCATGATACTTTTAACCCATTTATTACATGAACCATGATACATTTAACCCATTTATTACATGAACCATGATACTTTTAACCCATTTATTACATGAACCATGATACTTATAACCCAGTTATTATTACATGAACCATGATACTTTTAACCCATTTATTACATGAACCATGATACTTTTAACCCATTTATTACATGAACCATGATACTTTTAACCCAATCATTACATGAACATGATATTTTTAACCCACTCATTACATGAACCATGATACTTTTAACCCATTTATTACATGAACCATGATACTTTTAACCCATTTATTACATGAACCATGATACTTTTAACCCATTTATTACATGAACCATGATACTTTTAACCCACTCATTACATGAACCATGATACTTTTAACCCATTTATTACATGAACCATGATACTTTTAACCCATTTATTACATGAACCATGATATTTTTAACCCATTTATTACATGAACCATGATACTTTTAACACATTTATTACATAAACCATGATACTTCTAACCCATTTATTACATGAACCATGATCCTTTTAACCCATTTATCACATGAACCATGATACTTTTAACCCATTCATTACATAAACCATGATACTTTTAACCCACTCATTACATGAACATGATACTTTTAACCCACTCATTACATGAACCATGATACTTTTAACCCATTTATTACATGAACCATGATACTTTTAACCCACTCATTACATGAACATGATACTTTTAACCCACTCATTACATGAACCATGATACTTTTAACACATTTATTACATGACCCATGATACTTTTAACCCACTCATTACATGAACCATGATACTTTTAACCCACTCCTTACATGAACCATGCTACTTTTAACCCACTCATTACATGAACCATGATACTTCTAACCCATTTATTACATGAACCATGTTACTTTTAACCCATTTATTACATGAACCATGATACTTTTAACCCATTTATTACATAAACCATGATACTTTTAACCCACTCATTACATGAACCATGATACTTTTAACCCACTCATTACATGAACCATGATACTTTTAACCCATTTATTACATGAACCATGATACTTTTAACCCACTCATTACATGAACATGATACTTTTAACCCACTCATTACATGAACCATGATACTTTTAACACATTTATTACATGACCCATGATACTTTTAACCCACTCATTACATGAACCATGATACTTTTAACCCACTCCTTACATGAACCATGCTACTTTTAACCCACTCATTACATGAACCATGATACTTCTAACCCATTTATTACATGAACCATGTTACTTTTAACCCATTTATTACATGAACCATGATACTTTTAACCCATTTATTACATAAACCATGATACTTTTAACCCACTCATTACATGAACCATGATACTTTTAACCCACTCATTACATGAACAATGATACTTTTAACCCACTCATTACATGAACAATGATACCTTTAACCCACTCATTACATGAACCATGATACTTTTAACCCACTCATTACATGAACAATGATACTTTTAACCCAATCATTACATGAACATGATATTTTTAACCCACTCATTACATGAACCATGATACTTTTAACCCATTTATTACATGAACCATGATACTTTTAACCCATTTATTACATGAACCATGATACTTTTAACCCATTTATTACATGAACCATGATACTTTTAACCCACTCATTACATGAACCATGATACTTTTAACCCATTTATTACATGAACCATGATACTTTTAACCCATTTATTACATGAACCATGATATTTTTAACCCATTTATTACATGAACCATGATACTTTTAACACATTTATTACATAAACCATGATACTTCTAACCCATTTATTACATGAACCATGATCCTTTTAACCCATTTATCACATGAACCATGATACTTTTAACCCATTCATTACATAAACCATGATACTTTTAACCCACTCATTACATGAACATGATACTTTTAACCCACTCATTACATGAACCATGATACTTTTAACCCATTTATTACATGAACCATGATACTTTTAACCCACTCATTACATGAACATGATACTTTTAACCCACTCATTACATGAACCATGATACTTTTAACACATTTATTACATGACCCATGATACTTTTAACCCACTCATTACATGAACCATGATACTTTTAACCCACTCCTTACATGAACCATGCTACTTTTAACCCACTCATTACATGAACCATGATACTTCTAACCCATTTATTACATGAACCATGTTACTTTTAACCCATTTATTACATGAACCATGATACTTTTAACCCATTTATTACATAAACCATGATACTTTTAACCCACTCATTACATGAACCATGATACTTTTAACCCACTCATTACATGAACCATGATACTTTTAACCCATTTATTACATGAACCATGATACTTTTAACCCACTCATTACATGAACATGATACTTTTAACCCACTCATTACATGAACCATGATACTTTTAACACATTTATTACATGACCCATGATACTTTTAACCCACTCATTACATGAACCATGATACTTTTAACCCACTCCTTACATGAACCATGCTACTTTTAACCCACTCATTACATGAACCATGATACTTCTAACCCATTTATTACATGAACCATGTTACTTTTAACCCATTTATTACATGAACCATGATACTTTTAACCCATTTATTACATAAACCATGATACTTTTAACCCACTCATTACATGAACCATGATACTTTTAACCCACTCATTACATGAACAATGATACTTTTAACCCACTCATTACATGAACAATGATACCTTTAACCCACTCATTACATGAACAATGATACTTTTAACCCACTCATTACATGAACCTTGATACTTGTAACCCATTTATTACATGAACCATGATACTTTTAACCCAGTTATTATACATTTTTTAACCTACTCTGTGGCCTGGTGGTTAGAGTGTCCGCCCTGAGATCGGTAGGTTGTGAGTTCAAACCCCGGCCGAGTCATACCAAAGACTATAAAAATGGGACCCATTACCTCCCTGCTTGGCACTCAGCATCAAGGGTTGGAATTGGGGGTTAAATCACCAAAATGATTCCCGAGCGCGCCCACCGCTGCTGCTCACTGCTCCCCTCAGCTCCCAGGGGGTGGAACAAGGGGATGGGTCAAATGCAGAGGGTAATTTCACCACACCTAGTGTGTGTGTGACAATCATTGGTACTTTAACTTTAAATAGGTCTTTTTTTAAAGTTTATTTAAATATGTCAGTAATGTACTGTGATTAATCACGATGAATCCAAATTCAAAAGTGTGATTAATATGATCTAAAAAAACGACAGCACTAATTAATGTATAATCTACTAAATATTGCTTGCAAAGACATATTTATTCGGCTCGTTAGAGAGACTGCAATATTGCAATACTGCAATGTCGGCCGATTAAAATCTATTGCCTTCTCCTTCAGTACTTTTGCAAGTACCCAACAAATTCGGAGCAGCGATTCACATACAATCATATTTCGACATCTCTGTGTGGTTGCAGACTCAAACCTTTGGGGGGCAAACAAGCGTATTCGTAGTAAACTGCCTCTAGGTAATGTTATAATTTTCCATTGGTGTGGCAAAACAAATATTTTAGTCATTTCATATCTAAAAAGTGGTTGTGCGGGGGTCCCTACCTTAACTGCCTGTATTTGTTTTTTTGCCCTCAGATAAGACACTTTTATGGCCCTTACACATTCTTGGGGCTTGCCGGAGATGTCTCAACCCGTTTTTTTACACCCTAACCCCCACCTTTCCAAGTAGGAGACAAGGATTGCCGTGATGTTCAAAAATCACTATTTTATATTTGACTTTCGGTCAAAAGATTACTCTCCAAAAAAGTTACTTTAATGACTGCTTTTTCCATGTTTAACCATTTCCCTCCGTGTCTCAGGAGACAGGACACTTTCCCCAAACTCCCTCCTGTCATTCCTCCTCTCATTCCCAAAAGCTATAAAAGATTTGAAAGTTCTTTGTCTCACTCTCTCTCTCGCTTCCTCTTCCTCTCCTTCTTTCTTTCTGTAGCAGCGTAAAACTTTCTTTTGGGTAAACTAATTTTGCTTGAGATTCCAAATAAATATGTAAGTCTCTGGACATTTCTCCATTGAATAGGAAAAAAAAAATCCAAAACACCAAGCATGCTCGAAAGAAAGCACTCAAAAGTAATGCACTAGCTAGATGCTAATTTACATTGGATGCGCCATTTACGTGCTGTTGATTAGCATTAGCGATTTCACATGGCAATTTCAACACCTCTAAATGTGTTGATAAAAAGCTACAACCAACATGCACGTTACAATCAAACAGCGGGTGTGTATTATGTGCAAGACCAAGAGTACAAACACTTTGTGGGGCGCAACAAAGATATTTAAGTGAAATGAATGCATACTTGGGCGACTTGCAGGAGGTCCCCACATGGACATGAAGACATGAGCAGGATGAAAGCGAGGCAGAGAGATAAGCGGCAGGTCCCATTTGGGCGTGTCCTATTGTTGCCTCTCGGCGCTTCCTTCCTCCCACTGCTGACGGGAAGTAGTCACGTGACTTTGCCGGCTGTGCTCGTCCTGGAAATGACATCACCAGGAGAGAGAGAGAGAGACAAGTGGAGACAAAAGAGCAGGAAAAAAAGAAGAAGGGAAAGACCAAGGGAAGCGAGGGCGCTGACAGGAAATACACTCAGGGGAGCGGCAGACTTCAAAATAAAACCCCTGGGGATGCAAATGTATTAAAAAAAGACGTGCAAACAAACAAAGATTTGATATTAAAAAATATATTTTCAAACAAAAACAGTTGATTTGCAACCAACTAAAAATTTGCAATAACAACAACACAAATATTTGCCAACAAAAGAATACATTTGAAATTTAAAATCAACAAAAAAATTGTTTTGTGTTTTATTTCTGTTGCTCGCCTGCCTTCCCTTTTATTTTGTTGTCCGTTTGTCCTACTCAGTGCTTCCTTCCCCCGGTGGCCTAATTGAACGCACCCGGTCCTAATTTGTAAACAACTCATAGCCGCAGATCTAATATTGTTTCAATTATTTTTTTTGCAATGAAAATATTGTTTATGGTCAAAACGCCAAACGTATCAGAAGTGATACATACAGTTTTTGAGCCCTCTGCCTCGTCAGTGTTTGTCCTAAAAAGTCTGACGTATCTGATCAGATGCATGCATTACACGTATAGTCCACATGGGGGCAGTATTGACCTATTACAGGGCTGTCCAGATGGCCACAAAGAAGAAACCAGAGACACCGGATTTTTGAAGAGAAACTTTGCCAAATTTAAAGGGATAAGGTAAGAATTTTTTTTTTTAACTGACACATCATTATGAACAGTTAATTTGTTGATTAAATGTGAAATAACTTAATATTTCATAATATATTTTATAGTAAAACTGTGTTGAAAATGTGTGTATCAAATTAGAAACAACGGGTAATGTATCTCCAAATTAGTCAATTGTCATTTTATTGCATTTCACGCATTGTAAATACCACGAAGCAACGTACAGTCTTTAGATGTTTCAAATAAATATAATTACATTACACAATATGGTATATTTAGAAGTAAAATATACATGTCCAATTTGCTATACCATTTTGTGGCCATCAGTCGGTGTGTGCTGCGATAATAAATTACAGCATTCTGATTTTTATGGGAGAAAAAAATGAATCGCATTAAAAACATACATAATGATGTTGACATTTTGTACGTTTTTTTTTATTTTTTTTTTAGATTAAATGGATGTGTAGCAGATGATGATGACAATGAATGTTCTTTTTTTGTTTGGAAATAACATGATAGATACTTACTGGGAATTGTTTATGTTTTGGTTTGTTATAAAAATAACATTAAAAAAAAAAAACATTTTGTGACAGTTGTGTCAAATATGACGCAAGTTGAAAATCATATATGAAAATGTATTTTTGTAAAAACCTTTAATGACCTGTTGTGTCAAATATGATACAAATTGAAAATCATATATGGAAATGTATTTTGTAAAAAAAAAAAAATCAAAAAAAAAATCAGACGGACCAACAAAAGCTCCAGTTCCAAATAATTGGAATTTGCTGTCAATTATCATAATCAGTGTTCCGGGATATAAATGTTTTAGAAGGGACCGAACTGTGGGAAGGGGAGGGGGTGTACTGATATATGTCAAGGACTCACTTAATGCAAAGGAAATTCCCCTGACTGCTGATGTATCTACTGAATGTTTATGTATTAATGTCACACTATCACAAAATATGCAATTCAATGTATTGGTGGTATACAGCCCTCCATCTGCATGCGTTGGAACGCTATGCGAAGACTTAGATGTACTGTTTAAGAATTTTAAGAATAACAGTGAAGTACTTGTCTTCGGAGACTTTAACTTAAACTGGCTAGACAAACACTGCAGAAAAAAACTAAAAGACCTCACATCTAAACATGACTTTAGTCAGAAGATAGAAACCCCCACACGTATCACTAAAAACACTCAGACACTAATTGATTTAATCTTCACAAACAAGCCTGACAGAATCGTAAAAACGTACAATCTAGTCACCGGCTTGTCAGACCATAATCTGACATTAGCTGCAAGAAAACTCACAAAGACACGTCTGACAAGGTTTAAAAATCAAGATCAGAAAACTTTTAAACTTGAGATCCCTCGCCAATCAACAACTGCTTTTGAAAACGAATTAAAGGGTATTAATTGGGACGAGCTCCAACAACATGACCAAGTACACGCCTGTTGTAATCAGCTAATGTCTACTATCGGACGCATTATTGATAAATTTATTAGAAAGCGAAAAAAATCCCACAGAAAATTTCAATTACCATGGATTAATGATGATATCCGGAAATTAATGAAAAAGAGAGATTATGCCTTAAAAACTTTTGTCAAAACTCGTAGTGACACTGATTTGAAAATATTTAAAGGCTTGCGTAATCAAGTAGTTAAACAGCTCAGAATGTCCCAATCAAACTACTACATCCACATGCTATTAGAGGCCAAAGGAAATGGCAAAATGATCTGGAAACTACTACACAGCCTATTAAACCCAGAGGGTAACACCACCCAAACCCAATATAAACTTAAAGTAGGAGACAAAATCATTACTGATTGTACACAAGTCTCAAATGAGTTCAATAAATTCTTTATAGAATCTGTCAAAAACCTTTCCTCTGGTTTCTCTTGTAGGACTAATGATGATCAAACAACAGACATACTTAATGAACAAGACAGCTCATTTCAGCTCAAGGAGGTTAGTCAGACAACTGTCCTAAATGTCATACATGACCTAAACACCACATACTCAAAGGATATTTATAACCTAGACACAGCTTTTCTTAAAAAATATAGCGGCATCCTTATACAGTCTCTTACCCATCTTATTAATATTTCCATTAAAACTGGGCAATTCCCAGATGGATGGAAAACTGCACAGGTAATACCACTTTTAAAATCTGGTGATGCTGGAATGACATCTAACTATAGACCTATCAGCCTTCTTCCAGTTTTATCTAAAGTCCTGGAGAAGATTGTTTCGGAACAACTAATGCACCACCTTGAGACAAATCACTATTTGACTCCCCTACAATTCGGATTCAGACATAACCATTCTACAGAATCTGCCACTTGTTTTTTAACTGAAAGGATCAAACATTCTCTTGACAAAGGACAGGTGGTCGGTGCAGTATTTCTAGACTTAAAAAAAGCATTTGATACAGTCAATCATGACATTTTAATTTCAAAACTAACTAAATTCAATTTATCCAAACAGTCATTGTCCTGGTTTGAGTCATATCTAAAGGGCCGTGAACAATGTGTCACCATTAATAATGTGAGATCTTCCTTCCGCAAAATAGAAACAGGGATACCTCAGGGTAGTGTCTTGGGACCTATACTATTCAGTCTATACATCAATGACCTACCAGATGTATGCACAGATATAGATTTACAGATGTATGCGGATGACACAGTGGTATATACATCAGGTAAGACCTGTACTCTAGTTGCTGAGAAGTTAAATGCTCAATTAGACAAAATAGCATCTTGGCTGGAGTCATCCTGTTTAACCCTAAACACTAAAAAGACTAACTCTGTCTGCTTCTCCATAAAAAAGCTACCTCAAACAAACCTGAATATAAAAATTAATGAGGAGGTCATTGAACAAGTACCTGAAGTCAAATATTTGGGCATAATCATAGACTATCAGCTGAATTTTAAAAGTCACATTAAGAAAATGTGTAAAACCCTGAAGGCAAACCTAGGCTGTTTTAAGATTATAAGACACTGCTTAACTCTTAGCTGTGCTTTTACTTTTATGAATGCAATGATTCTGTCACACATATCTTATGGCTTAACCACATGGTCCCAGGCACACCAGTCATCAATCAAGACCATTGAGTGTCTTTATAACCGCACCTTGAAAGTTCTAGACAAGAAGAGTATACGATATCATCATTGCCAAATTTTAACCAAATACAATATTTTAAGTTTTACCAATTTTATTTTGTTACACACAGTCAAACTGGTTTTTAAATGCTTGCATAACTCTGCTCCCCAATTGCTCTGCAAGGCAATTACAAGACTGCAAAGTGGTACCAGATCTACCACCCGAGCAGTGTCAAAAGGCAACTGTTGTGTTCCATTCCGTAGAACATCTTTTGCCCAGACTGCCTTTTCAATAAAAGGACCACAACTATGGAACTCTTTACCGGACACTTTGAAAAGTA
The DNA here is from genome assembly GCF_033978785.1 of Entelurus aequoreus. Classification (NCBI taxonomy): domain Eukaryota; kingdom Metazoa; phylum Chordata; class Actinopteri; order Syngnathiformes; family Syngnathidae; genus Entelurus; species Entelurus aequoreus. The sequence continues at coordinate 32,074,090 of NC_084753.1, forward strand.
TACCTGCACTTGTCACTTTCAAAAAACAAACAAAATTATGGCTAGTTGAGCAACAATCGTGTTCCCATGTTTAGTTTTTACTCATTTTTACTAATTGGTTTTTATCTAGTCTGCACTTTGTCTGTGTTATTATTATTATTATTGGCTTTTATCTAGTTTGCACTTTGTCTGTGTTATTACTATTATCATTATTATCAACTCACTCTATTTTTTATTTCCTATTTTAATGATGTTGGATCTGTGTTGTTGTTGTTGTTGTTGTTGTTGTTGTTGGGGACAAGTGTTGTAAATTAGCTTTGGCTACAAACACTGTGATGCATGCATCGGATAACTGTTCAGATGTCTATGTTTTTGTATCTGTCCCTATTTCAAATAAACCTCTATAATAATAATAATTATTTAGTGGTTTAAGCTTTAAAGATTTAAATATACACCTATCTATAAATCATTCAGTAATCGTATTTCGTTTGAAACTGCACACACACACACACACACACACACACACACACACACACACACACACACACACACACACACACACACACACACACACACACACACACACACACACACACAGTAGCAAATGTTCTAATCTCAAGTCTGACATCATCGCTCAGGGTCTCAGGATGACATCATCCCTAGTAGCTCAGGGAAGTGCGAGTGTGTACTCAGTGTGTACTAAGTGTGTACTCAGTGTGTACTCATTTTGTTTCTCGTGTGGACGTCTGTTTTCCAGAGTTAAAGCATTGAAGGTTTAAGTATTGGCTAAGTTTTATATTCATAAATGTAAGTTTCTTAATACCCGACCTGTTTTTTTGTGCCTTTAAAAAAGATTTAGAACTCTACATTAAAACACTCTCTAACTCTAACAACCAAAAAGCTGTGAAAACGATGATGCTGTGTTCCAAATTTAAATTATTTACTGAAATTGAGTGAGCCTATGGCTTTGCACTTTGTTAATATTATATATATATATATATATATATATATATATATATATATATATATATATATATATATATATATATATATATATATATATATATATATATATATATATATATATATATATATATATATATATGTATGTGTGGGAAAAAATCACAAGACTATTTCATCTCTACAGGCCTGTTTCATGAGGGGTTTTCCTTAGTCCTCAGGGAAAAAAAAAAAAAAATCTCCTGTGGATTGAGGAAAACCCCTCATGAAACAGGCCTGTAGAGATGAAATAGTCTTGTGATTTTTTCCCACACATACATATTACGCTCTACCACGGTATCGAGCACTATTTTTTGGATAATCTAATTAAGACATATATATATATATATATATATATATATATATATATATATATATATATATATATATATATATATATATATATATATATATATATATATATATATATATATATATATATATATATATAAGGGCTGCAACTAACAGCTAATTAGATAATCGATTAATCTGTCGATTATTACTTCGATTTATCGATTCATAATCGGATAAAAGAGACAAACTACATGGTAAATGGTAAATGTGTGGTACTTGTATAGCGCTTTTCTACCTTTTTAAGGAACTCAAAGCGCTTTGACACTATTTTCCACATTCACCCATTCACACACACACATTCACCCATTCACACATTTCTATCCTTTCCAGTATTTTATTGAGAAAAAAAACAGCATACTGGCACTATACTTATTTTGATTATTGTTTCTCAACTGTTTGTAAATGTTGCAGTTTATGAATAAAGGTTTATTAAAAAATAAATAAAAAAAAAAAAAAAAAAAAAAAAAAAAAAAGTAGCCTCTGCGCATGCGAATAGCATAGATCCAACGAACCAATGACTAAATTAATCGCCAACTATTTTAATAATCAATTTTAATCGATTTAATCGATTAGTTGTTGCAGCCCTAATATATATAATATAATATATATTATATTATAATATAATATAATATATATATATATATATATATATATATATATATATATATATATATATATATATATATATATATATATATATATATATATATATATATATATATATATATATATATATATATATATATATATATATATATATATATATATATATATATATATATATATATATATATATATATATATATATTGTATTCTATTTTAGTTACTTTGAATTTACAACCCCCTGGCGCTGCTTTGTACTGTTTTTGTACTGTTTTGTACTGTTTTTGTACTTACTTTGATTATTATTTTCAACTGTTTGTAAATGCTGAAATTTATAAATAAAGGTTTCTTTAAAAAAAAGTATAGAGGTTGTTATGCCCATTTGATTGTAGACTCTTACTGACATCTAGTGGCGGGAGGAAGTTACTACGCTTGGTTTGTTTGGGCCCTTCCGGGTCGACGCAGACAAGTTAACTCTTACACGCCTTGGAAAAGATACGTCTGTAAGTAAATTGTTTTTTTTAACTTGTTTATATAACTCAATATTAAGGTGGAGAGTGGTTCCATTTGATAGTAAGATGTTTATGAAAAAACGATTTGTGTCCATTTTTAATGGATGTTTTGAGGACCTAAAATGGCTGCCAATTGTGTGTATTCCAGTCTTGTCTGTAGTGAGGGCAGAACAAAGGTCAAGTCGCATTATTGCTCAAATTGTCAAGTGATGGAATTGAAGGTGAAAAGCCTTTAGCAGAATTGATTTGCAGACTCGGCTTTCCGTATATCGAGAGGCGATTAACATTGTTATCACCAGTAAAGATGAGGTCACCTACCTAGGTTCCATTCTAGAGGCTAATCTTTCCTGTGATAAAATGGCAACCAAGGTAATCAAAAAAGGTCAACCAACGAACGAGATTTCTCTACAGAATCTCCTCTCTGGTCAACAACAGCACCATGACGATTCTAGCGGGAACTCTCGTTCAACCCTTTTTCGACTACGCATGCACCTCCTGGTACCCTAGCACCTCCAAAACCCTCAAATCTAGACTCCAAACATCCCAGAACAAGCTAGTCAGGTTACTTCTAGACCTCCACCCCAGATCACACCTCACTCCTACCCACTTCTCCAAAGTGGGCTGGCTCAGGGTGGAGGACAGAGTAAAACAACTTGCACTGAGCCTAGTCTATAAAATCCGCTACACCTCCCTGATACCGAAGTACATGTCAAACTACTTCCTTAACGTAAATGACCGCCATAATCACAACACCAGGGCCACTAACCACGTCAAACCCAGATTCCGATCTAACAAAGGTCTTAACTCATTCTCCTTCTATGCCACATCAATATGGAATGCACTCCCAACAGGTGTAAAAAAAAGGGCATCTCTATCCTCCTTCAAAACCGCACTAAAACAACACCTCCAGGCAACTACAACCCTAGACTAACACCCTCCCCCTTCCACACCCCACCTCCCCGGATTGTAAATAATCAAATGTATATACTTGTTCTTATGCTTTCTGAGCTCACTATGTTCACTACTTGCTGTACATATCCTACCAAGTCAGACCTACACTGTTTCAATGTCAATTTCTCAGATGATATCATTGTTGATGACTGAAATATGCTGATATCAACCAAACCTAACCCCCCCATCCCATCCCAACCCCCTCCACATCCCACCCCCCAGGATTTTAAATAATGTAAATAATTCAATGTTTGTACTCCAATGATTAACTTGTGTGATGACATGAATTGATTAACGTGGACCCCGATTTAAACAAGTTGAAAAACTTATTGGGGTGTTACCATTTAGTGGTCAATTGTACGGAATATGTACTGTACTGTGCAATCTACTAATAGAAGTCTCAATCAATCAATCAATCTCCATCAAACAAGCTTAGCCATTCTTGACCCAGTCACTGCTAAATATATATATATATATATATATATATATATATATATATATATATATATATATATATATATATATATATATATATATATATATATATATATAACTGCACATTCCCCCTGAATATTGACACTGCCCCTGGTGGCAGGCGGCGTTAGTGCTGGTTATAAGGGCGTTGCGCAGGGTTCGAATCCCGGCTGGGATGTGTCATGAAGGGGTTTTATTATGTTAAATGTGTTGTTTTGCACTAATGAAAATAATGTATTTCCCCTGGATTTGTTTTAATTCACACACGCATCAAATTAAATTAAAATCTATTTTAATAAAGCAAAAAAACAACATGCATACGTTGAGGCATGTTAGCGGTAGCATGCTAACATTAACGTGCTAACTTTTGAGCCAATTTTACAGCCAAACGCCTCTGACTCATATAACTTGGTACTTAATGCATGCTAGCATGCTATTTATAATCTGCTAACTTTTTTTGTTGTTGCCAGTTTTACATCCAAACGCCTCTGACTCCTATAACTTGGTTTGATTGATTGATTGATTGAGACTTTTATTAGTAGGTTGCACAGTGAAGTACATATTCCGTACAATTGACCACTAAATGGTAACACCCGAATAAGTTTTTCAACTTGTTTAAGTCGGGGTCCACTTAAATTGATTCATGATACAGATATATACTATCATATATACTATCATCATAATACAGTCATCACACAAGATAATCACATTGAATTATTTACATTATTTACAATCAGGAGTGTGGAGGGGGGGTGGGGTGGGGGGGTGGGGGGGGGGTAGTGGACATAGAGAGAGAGAGAGAGAGATCAGAAGGCATAAGAAAAAGAATCTGCATTTGATTGTTTACATTTGATTATTAGCAATCCGGGTAGGGTGTTAGTTTAGGGTTGTAGCTGCCTGGAGGTGAACTTTTATAGCGGTTTTGAAGGAGGATAGAGATGCCCTTTCTTTTATACCTGTTGGGAGCGCATTCCACATTGATGTGGCATAGAAAGAGAATGAGTTAAGACCTTTGTTAGTTCGGAACCTGGGTTTAACGTGGTTAGTGGAGCACCCCCTGGTGTTGTGGTTATGGCGGTCATTTACGTTAAGGAAGTAGTTTGACATGTACATCGGTATCAGGGAGGTGTAGCGGATTTTATAGACTAGGCTCAGTGCAAGTTGTTTAACTCTGTCCTCCACCTTGAGCCAGCCCACTTTAGAGAAGTGGGTAGGAGTGAGGTGGGATCTGGGGTGGAGGTCTAGAAGTAACCTGACTAGCTTGTTCTGAGATGTTTGGAGTTTAGATTTGAGGGTTTTGGAGGTGCTAGGGTACCAGGAGGTGCATGCGTAATCGAAAAAGGGTTGAACGAGAGTTCCCGCCAGAATCCTCAAGGTGCTTTTGTTGACCAGAGAGGAAATTCTGTAGAGAAATCTCGTTCGTTGGTTAACCTTTTTGATTACCTTGGTTGCCATTTTATCACAGGAAAGGTTAGCCTCTAGAATGGAACCTAGGTAGGTGACCTCATCTTTCCTGGTGATGACACTGTCACCTACTTTTATGGTGAAGTGATTGACTCTCTTAAGTTTGATGTGGGACCCAAACAGGATGGATTCTGTTTTACCCAAGTGGATGGATAGCTTGTTGTCAGCGAGCCAGGTGCAAGTTCTACAGAGCTCAGCACTGAGGATTTTCTCCACCTGTGACTTGTCCTTGTCTGATACCAGCAAGGCAGAGTCATCCGCAAACAAAAACAATTCACAGTCACATGCCGATGACATGTCGTTTATGTATATTAGGAACAGTAAAGGTCCCAATATACTGCCTTGGGGGACTCCACAGCTCACCGAGAGGGGGGGGGACACGGTGCCGTTCACCTCTACCACCTGCTCCCTCCCCTCCAAGTAAGACTGCATCCAGCTCCAAGAGGTTTTGTTAAATCCGATTGCTCTGAGCTTATCCAACAGTATAGCGTGGTTAACGGTGTCAAAGGCCTTCTGAAGGTCCAGCATGACCATGCCGCAGTATTTGCCCGCGTCCACCTCATGTTTGATGTGGTCGGTCAGATAGAGAAGGCATGTGTCAGTGGAGTGGTTAGTTCTGAAGCCGGATTGGAATTTGTACATGAGTTTATTAGTGGCAAGGTAACTATCGACCTGTTCATAAACTATTTTCTCCATTACTTTCGAAATGGAGCTGAGAATAGAAACAGGTCGGTAGTTGCCAGGTTCCAATTTGCTTCCTTTTTTAAAGAGGGGAGTTACTCTTGCTATCTTAAAATCTTTTGGTACTTGGCCTTGTGTAATTGATAGGTTTATTATGTGCGTGATGATCGGGGCAATGATGGAGGCAGAGTCCCTGAGGAATCTGGAGGGAATATTATCAAGGCCGGTGGCCTTGTTAGGGTGGAGCGCGCTCAATTTTTTAAACACCTCATCAGCTGTGACCATTTCTAATTTGAAATCATTGTTGGATACTCCTAGCTTTCTGTAGAAGGCTTTAATGTGTTCTACACCAAAGCGACCAGAGTGGTGGGACAGCTTGTTGACAAGAGTTGCAGCTATGCTGGTGAAAAAGGCGTTAAGTCTGCTAGCTACCTCCATTTTGTCTGTAATGAGGGAGTCACCCTCCTTGATGCTGATGTTGGTGAGTCTTGTTTTAAGTTTCTGGCTGCAACCAGGAAGCTGGTTGTTGAGAATTTTCCAGAGCTCACGTGGCTTATTCGTGTTTTCCTCTATTTTGTCGTTAATGTAATTTTTTTTTAAGGATTTAGTCAGGTTGGTTGACTTATTTCTTAATTTATTGCATTGCTTTTTGAGAGTTGAAAGGAGTAATTTGAGGTTGATATTATTGGGTTGTTTATCTACTTCTGTTTTACATTTTTGGTATTCAGAGTATTTCCTGTCTCTGTCTTTTATGGCAGCTAATAGGTCCGGATTCATCCATGGTTCCGAGCGGGCTTTGATCCTGACTGTTTTCACGGGAGCCATGTCCTTTAGTATCTTTAGGAACGCGGTTTTGAAGCGATCCCAAGCGACATCGACCAGGTTGCTCGCGAGCACAGGGGACCAGTCCCACTCATCTAATTTTAAATTGAAATTGTCATTGGAGTATTTTTTGAGGGATCTGGATTGGGCTGTTATGTGGCCATTGGCTTTAGGTTTAGCTATTTTACGGGTGCAGAAGGTTAGATAGTGGTCGCTAAGACCACAGATCATGACCCCACTATTTTTTATTTTAGGCCGGTCTGAAGTGAGAATGAGATCTATGGTTGATTGGGTGGAATCACACACCCTTGTGGGTAGCGCTATTAGCTGGGAAAGACCGTGCAGATTACAAAATTTGCTGAAGGATCTGAAGACAGGCGCATCTTTGCGTTGAATATCTGTGTTCAGATCCCCAGTTATAATTTTCTCCATGTTGTCTGTCCCCTCCAAGCATTCTTCCAAAGCCCCATAGAAATCACTCTGATTAGGGGGTCTATAAACAGTCCCTATTAGTACCGGCTTAGCATTTTTAAATTTGATTTCCGCCCACACAGATTCCAGGTACTTCATGCATGTTAACCTGCTAACTTTTTGGCCAATTGTATACACATTTTTAACTTTGTACTTGACACATTGTGTTAGCATGCTAACATTAGCATAACTTTTTTAGCCAATTTTACAGCCATACACCTCATACACTTAACTTGGTACTTCACGCACGCTAACTGTTAGCATGCTAACATTTGTATGATAACTTTTTTAGCCAATTTTACAGCCAAACACCTCGCACACACATAACTTTGTACTTGACACACGCTAACATTAGCATACTAAAATTAGCATGCTAACATTAGCATGCAAACTTTTTTAGCCAATTTTATAGCCAAACATCTCATACACTTAACTTGCTACTCGACACATGCTAACTGTTAGCAAGCTAACATTAGCATGGTAAAAATGTTTGGGCCAATTTTACAGCCAATCACCTCATACACATATATAACTTTGTACTTGACACATGCTAACTGTTAGCATGCTAACATTAGCATGATCCCTTTTTTTAGCCAATTTTACAGCCAAACACTTCATCCACATATATAACTTTGTACGTGACACATGCTAATTGTTAGCATGCTAACATTTGCATGATAACTTTTTTAGCCAATTTTACAGCCAAACACCTTACACACATATAACTTTGTACTTGACAAATGCTAACTGTTAGCAAGCTAAAAATAGCATGATAAGTTGTTTTTTTTAGCCAATTTTACAGCCAAACACCTCACACACATATAACTTGGTAGTTGAGAAATGCTAACTGTTAGCATGCTAAAATTAGCATGATAACCTTTTTTTTTAGCCAATTCTACAGACAAACACCTCATACACACATAACTTTGTACTTGACACATGCTAACATTAGCATGCAAACTTTTTTAGCCAATTTTACAGCCAAACGCCTCTGACTCATATAACTTTGTACTTGACAGACGCTAACTGTGTGTTAACATTAGCATGCTAACTTTTTTAGCCAAATTTACAGCCGAACACCTCATACACATATAACTTGGTACTTGACACATGCTAACAGTTAACATGCTAACATTAGCGTGCTAGCTTCCTTTTTTTTTGGCCAATTTTACAGCCTCTGACTCATATAACTTGGTACTTAATGCATTTTAAGTGTTAGCATATTAACCTGCTAACTTTTTGGCCAATTTTACAGCCAAACACCTCATACACATATAACTTGGTGCTTGATACATGCTATTGTGTGTAGAATTTTGAGAACAAAAAAATTATTGATTCTATTTTGGAATAAGGCGGTAACAGAACAAAATGTGGAAAAAAGTGAAGCGCTGTGAATACTTTCTGGATGCACTGAATGTACATGTGATTTTTTATTTTTAATACATTTGCCAACATTTTGTAAAAAAAAAAACATTTTTACGTTGTCATTGCGAGGTATTGTGTGTAGAATTTTAAGGACAAAAAATTATTGGTTCCTTTTTTGGAATAGGGCTGTTATATAACATAACAAAATGCGGAAGAAGTGAAGTGCTGTGAGTACTTTCCGGATGCACGGAATGTACATGTGAATTTTTTTTTTTTGTAATAACTTTACAAAAAAAAAACTTTTTCACATTGTCCTGATGGAATATTGAGTGTAGAATTTTGAGGACAAAAATGAATTTAATCAATTTGGAATAAGACTGTAACATTACAAAATGTGGAAAAAGTGAAGTGCTGTGAATACTTTCTGGATGCACTGTATGTACATGTAATTTTTATTTTTTATTTTTTAACAACTTTGCAAAAAAAAAAACCAAAAAACTTTTTCACATTGTCATAATGAGGTCTTGTGTGTAGAATTTTAAGGACTCTGGGGTTAGGGTTAGGGTTAGGAAAAGACTTGTTTCCATTTTGGAATGCGGCTGTAACAGGGCAACATGTATGTAGTATGTTACTGTGGAGGACGAATGCAGTGCCGATGTTTACACACGTCAAGACACAGACAGGTGTGGAACAGGTGTCAGGTGATTGGATGTTAGCACACTTTTTACGAGTCTCCTGTGTGAAGAACAGGAAGTACATGATCGTCGGCGAGGATGGAAGGAATTCTTTAGAATACATTTTTTCCTCTGAAAATATGCTGCTCCGACACTGAAATACGTCAAGTGATTTTTTTGTGTTTTTACAAGATAATGTGTTTAGCTGGAACACACCCTTTCCCTTTTCTGACGTCTCAGCCATATGGCTGGAAGCTGTATCACGATAATTGTAACCTGATATCGATTGTTATTGATTTTCTTTTGACCTAGGGAAAATAAGGAGCAGGAGAAAAATAATAAATAATAAAAACAAAATAATATCTTATGTGCTGATATCACATCAATATCAGTATCTGCCAACACGCAAGGCTCCAATATCGGTATCATGTCAGAAGTGGAAAAAGTTGTATCAGGTCACCCGTATCTACAATTTCTTTCTTCATCTTATTAAAACTTAATTCTTGTAAAATCATAACATTTTCTCACACAACTACCACTTTTATCTTGTAAAATTCCGATATTTCTTCTAAATTTCTAGATTAAAAAAAAAAATATCCAAAATTTTTTCCTCGTAAAAAAATAGCTGTTTTCATCTTTTTAACACTTTAGTAAAGGTTTTTACTTTGTAATTATTTTTTTAAATAAATGTAGCAATATTTTCTCATAAAATTATTACCTTTTCCACAGAGCTGGGCGATACGGCTGTAATGTATCACGATACAAGTGTTTTATATCGCTCGATACGGATCATTATGGATATTTTTATGACGTATGAAAAATAAGGAGCAGGATAAAAAATATGTTTTATTTGAAATGTAACTTCCTCTGATTAACCTGAGAAGAACTATTTTCTGCAGGTTTAGTGCTGGGAAATAACGGCTGTGTAACATTAATTTGCCCTGTTATTATTTAACTATGGAAACACATTTTTGTTATGTCGTAATTATTTAAATATTATTATTATATAGGTCAATATCGAAATTTTCACAATTTTTATGACCTATGGAAAATAAGAAGCAGGATACAAATATGTGATTTGAAATGTAACTTCCCCTAATTATAAACCCTCAGCTATCAAGGCAGAAAGGAAATGTCAACACAAGCATGGAAAACACTCAAAGTAAACAAAATGGTAAAATCACGTTAAACACTTAACAATAAGCTCTTAAAAATAAGGAGGATGTAGAAAGGCTTCATAAAGTGTAAGAAAATAGTGCAAAGTGTTAACATGTAAACAGAGAAACCAGAAAATAACTATTCTGCAAGTTTAGTGCTGGGAAATAATGGCTGTGTAACATTAATTTGCCCTGTTGTTCTTACTTAACTATGGAAATGAATTTTTGTTGCACAGTAATTATTTAGATATTATTATTATATCGGGCTATATCAATAATTATTAAAAAAATGTTATGCCCTATGGAAAATAAGGAGCGGGATAAATATATTTTATTTAAAATTTAACCTTCCTCTGATTATCTATCAAAGCAGAAAGGAAATGTCAACACAAGCATGGAAAACACTAAAAAAATGTAAACAAGATAGTAAAATAATATTGAACACTTAACAGTAAGCTCTTAAAATTAAGGAATATATAAGAAATGCTTCATAAAGTGTAAGAAAATAGTGCAAAGTGTGAAAATGTAAACAGAGAAACCAGAGAAGAACTATATTCTGCAGGTTTAGTGCTGGGAAAGAACAGCTGTGTAACATTAATTTGCCCTGTTGTTCTGAACTATGGAAATTAATTTTTGTTACGCAGTAATTATTTAAATATCAATATTATATCGGGCAATATTGATAATTATTGCATTTTTGTATGACCTATGGAAAATAAGGAGCAGGATAAAAAATATTGTATTTGAAATGTAACTTCCTCCGATTATCTGTCAAAGCAGAAAGGAAATGTCAACACAAGCATGGATAACACTCAATGTAAACAAAATAGTAATAAGGTCTTAAAAATAAGGAATATGTAAGAAATGCTTGATAAAGTGTACAAAAATAGTGCAAAGTGTGAAAATGTAAACATGGAGAAATCTGAGAAGAACTATATTCTGCAGGTTTATAGGCAGGAAGTTACAGCTGTGCGCTAAAGGGTGAGCTAAGGTGGTGTGCTATTAGTGGTCTTGCCTTGCATCATTTACAGACCATATTGGTCTGACTACGGTCCCTTTTGAAAAGATCCAAAATCCTGTCCAGGTGACTTTCCCTCTTTTTATCCACAATTTCTTCATTTTGACTGTCTCTTGCAAAGAATCTACCGCCAGACAAAGAAACTTGATAAACAAATAAAATAAAATCAATCTGCGTGTAGGGAAGAATAGACATCATGTGATTAAAATGTTTTAATTTGAGTGACCAAATCCTATGTCTGCCAGTGTTGTCGTGTCATCGCTGTATTATGATATCATCATGATACAGTAGGCCGATGCAGCCTATCACGAGTTTTAAAGAAAAAAACGTGTGTAAAGGAAGAAGTTGAACAGAATGACAAAAAGTGGCACCTGCTGGTTGATCTTTGGGATGGACCAAAATATTGTTTGGTCAGCAGTCTGTCAGGAAATCCAAAGAATTTGCAGTCTCAGCAGTTTCAGCCACTGGAATTGTTTCCTGAAATGTTTTACTTCCCTCGAGGACATCCTCAAACTTGTCTGACTGATATCCAAAGATATGGTATTCTTCACTTTTTATTCACTTGGCTCGCTGAAATCAAACATGTGTCACATAAACAGCCAAGAAAGATAAGAAACGTGATTATTTTAAAGAAATATACATCATTTGTGGGAGATTATACTTTTAATTATTAAATTATAACCACATAAATAAATATACTGTAGCGGGGCACTAATTGTTCTCATCACCAGATTGGGGTTTGGTGGATAGGTCGGATGTCAATCAATCAATCAATGTTTATTTCTATAGCCCTAAATCACAAGTGTCTCAAAGGGCTGCACAAGCCACAACGACATCCTCGGTACAGAGCCCACATAAGGGCAAGGAAAAACTCACCCCAGTGGGACGTCGATGTGAATGACTATGAGAAACCTTGGAGAGGACCGCATATGTGGGTAACCCCCCCCTCTAGGGGCGACCGAAAGCAATGGATGTCGAGTGGGTCTGACATAATATTGTGAAAGTCCAGTCCATAGTGGATTTAACACAATAGTGAGATTCCGGTCCATAGTGGGGCCAGCAGGAGACCATCTCGAGCGGAGACGGGTCAGCAGCGCAGAGATGTCCCCAACCGATGCACAGGTCCACCTCGGGTCCCGACTCTGGACAGCCAGAACTTAATCCGTGGCCACCGGACCTGTGTGTTCCCCCCTCCACAAGGGAGTGGGGGGCAGAGGAGAAAATAAAATAAACGGCAGATCAACTGGTCTAAAAAGGGGGTCTATTTAAAGGCTAAAGTATACAAATTAGTTTTAAGATGGGACTTAAATGCTTCTACTGAGGTAGCATCTGTAACTGTTACTGGGAAGGCATTCCAGAGTACTGGAGCCCGAATAGAAAACGCTCTATAGCCCGCAGACTTTTTTGGGGCTCTGGAAATCACTAATAAGCCGGAGTTCTTTGAACGCAGATTTCTTGCCGGGACATATGGTACAATACAATCAGCAAGATAGGATGGCGCTAGACCGTGTAGTATTTTATACGTAAGTAGTAAACCCTTAAAGTCACATCTTAAGTGCACAGGAAGCCAGTGCAGGTGAGCCAGTATAGGTATATATATATATGTATATAAGTATATAAAAGTATATACAGTATAGGCGTAATATGATCAAACTTTCTTGTTCTTGTCAAAAGTCTAGCAGCCGCATTTTGTACCAACTGTAATCTTTTAATGCTAGACATAGGGAGACCCGAAAATAATACGTTACAGTAATCGAGACGAGACGTAACAAACGCATGAATAATGATCTCAGCGTCGCTAGTGGCCAAAATGGAACGAATTTTAGCGATATTACGGAGATGAAAGAAGGCTGTCTTAGTAACACTCTTAAAGTGTGACTCAAATGAGAGAGTTGGGTGGAAGATAATACCCAGATTATTTACCGAGTCGCCTTGTGTAATTGTTTGGTTGTCAAATGTTAAGGTGGTATTATGAAATAGATGTCGGTGTCTCGCAGGACCGATAATCAGCATTTCCGTTTTATTGGCGTTGAGTTGCAAAAAGTTAGCGGACATCCATTGTTTAATTTCATTAAGACACCAGTTATAAGGGGACACACTTCCGGGGGAAAAAGGGTTGTTGTTGTTGCTGTTGTGGAAAGAAGTCTGATAATAAACTCATCGGCTCAGAACTACTGCTCTCTCGCCTCCTTACCTCGACTCCCACATTGGTGACCCCGACGTTTTTCGGACATGTTAAACGTTGCTGGTCTCGTCATGCCTGACTGCTCAGAGCCATTACTACAGCCAATAGCGGCTACCGCCGTTTTTGCTGCAACAGTGAAACTCCCGGAGTTCTGGCAGCGCGATCCTGAGCATGTAGAAGCCCAGTTTCCGACTTTGGTTCGACAAGTAAGGTGCGTTAAAAACTTTATTGCTGCGGCTGTACCGGCTGTCCGACGCCGAGCGAGCTGATCGCCTCTTGTCTCTCAACGGCCTGAGAGACCGCAAGCCTATCGAGCTAATGGAGAATATGCTCGCATTGCTCGGTTCCGGGGACGCATCGTTCCTGTTCGTGCAGCTGTTTCTCCGTCAGCTACCGCCCCCGGTACGCACGCTGCTCGCCAACTTGCCATTAGTCACCACGAAAGATTACCAAGGTTTGGCTGAGGAGGCGCACATGATTCTTCTAGCTGCTAGCCAGTTCAGCGTTCAAACTCTGCTGCCTGCACCGACCTGGAATGCACCTGAGCAGTGTCGGACCGTCGCCGCAAGGAGGCATAGTTATGCTTTTCGGGCGGCATGGCGTAGTGGGCAGAGCGCCCGTGTCAGAAACCTGAGGGTTGCAGGTTCGCTCCCCGCCTCTTACCATGCCGTTGTGTCCTTGGGCAGGACACTTCACCCTTGCCCCCGGTGCCGCTCACACCGGTGAATGAATGTTGAATGAATGATAGGTGGTGGTCGGAGGGGCCGTAGGCGCAAATTGGCAGCCACGCTTCCGTCAGTCTACCCCAGGGCAGCTGTGGCTACGAAAGTAGCTTACCACCACCAGGTGTGAATGAATGATGGGTTTTTAACATGTAAAGCGACTTTGGGTACTTAGAAAAGCGCTATATAAATCCCAGGTATTATTATTATTATTTTATTACCGCCATTTTGGGACCAAGGCAAAGTGCTGCATGCCGCCGTGCGCTTTCCCGGGCCAGGGAAACGCCAGGGCCGGTGCTCAGTGGCAGCAGTGAGCACGGGCAGAGTGGGTAAGCTGCTCTTTGTCACAGACGGTTTGTCGGGCCGCCGCTGGCTGGTGGACTTGGGTGTCCAGACGAGTATCCTGCCTGCATCAGCTGTGGATGCACTGGAAGATAACCTTGGGCCCCCGCTGAGTGCCGCCAATGCAACCATCATCCGCACTTTCGGCACCAGGTCAGTGACTGTTTCGTTTTCTGACCGCACGTTCACCTGGGACTTCGTTATTGCCTCTGTCCATCCATCCATCCATCTTCAACCGCTTATCCGGAATCGGGTCGCGGGGGCAACAGCTCCAGCAGAGACCCCCAGACTTCCCTCTCCAGAGCAACATTAGCAACTTCCTCCTGGGGAATCCCGAAGCGTTCCCAGGCTATAGAGGAGATGTAATCCCCCCCTTCTGGTCCTTGGCCGGCCACGGGGTCTCCTCCTAGTGGGACGTGCAACGAGGACCTCCTTAGGGAGACACTCGTGAGGCATCCGCACGAGATGCCCGAACCACCTAAGCTGGCTCCTTTCCAAGCGAAGGAGCAGCGGCTCTACTCCGAGTCTCTCTCGGGTGACTGAACTTCTCACCCTATCTCTAAGGAAACTCATTTCGGCCGCTTGTATCCGCGATCTTATTTTTTCGGTCATGACTCACACTTCATGACCATATTGCCTCTGTGGCCGTACCTATTCTGGGGGCAGATTTTCTGTGTGCAAATAGACTGTTGGTGGACGTCTCGAATGGCCGTTTAATTGACTCTGTCGCTTTCTCCACTATTCCATGCACACTGGGGGGACCGTAGCCTGTGGCCGTCGGTGTGGGGGATGTTTATCAATGGCTTCTTGCAGAGTTTCCAAAACTGACTGTACCGACGTTTTCAGAAGCAGCCCTACAGTGGGCCCACCTGTTTTCGCCCGGGCACGGAGGCTTGACTCTGCTAAACTGGCCCTGGCACAGCAGGAATTTGCCACAATGGAGAGACTGGGGATTGTACAGCGTTCCAACAGTCCTTGGGCTTCACCTCTACATGTGGTACCGAAGCCTGGTGGGCTGTGGCGGCCTTGTGGTGACTTTTGCCGACTAAATAATGTCACCATGCCGGACCGTTACCCAATCCCGCACATTCAGGACTTTTCTTCACGGCTGGCTGAAGCGTCTATTTTCTCGAAGGTAGATTTACAGGTACCTGTAAATGAGTTGGACATACCGAAGACTGCCATAATAACTCCTTTTGGATTATTTGAGTTTGTGAATTCAATTCAAGTGTGAGTCAAAAAGTATAAAATGGCTGGACATAAATAATGATAATAAATCATTAAATGGTGCTGTTAGGTCATGACAGGTTGAAATACAATTCTGACATCAAAGTTTGAAAGTAAATGTTGTAAAAAATCCTCTTGAAACCTTTCAAAGTGATGTTCACTGACAACTTCTTGCTTCTTTCTGGGCTTTTATTTTGCCTTCAGCTCCAAAACACTTGATATCTCTGCCCAGTGAACATAAACAACAAGTTGGCTGAGGCATACTACTTTCTATGTGCTTTTACTTTGTAGTAACCGCACAACATACATAAAGTACTTTTACTTTGTAGTAACTGCACAACATACATTAAATACTTTTACTTTGTAGTAACTGCACTACATACATTAAATACTTTTACTTTGTAGCAACTGCGCAACATGCATGAAGTACTTTTACTTTGTAGTAACCGCACAACATACATGAAGTACTTTTACATTGTAGTAACCTCACAACATACATGAAGTACTTTTACTTTGTAGTAAACTCACAACATACATGAAGTACTTTTACTTTGTAGTAAACTCACAACATACATGAAGTACTTTTACTTTTTAGTAACCGCACAACATGCATGAAGTACTTTTACTTTGAGATAAAATAATATCCGTGTTTCTCCTTTAAGA
>NC_084753.1:32100752-32103252 GCF_033978785.1 Entelurus aequoreus
TTATTTCGAACATGCATATTTGGGTGATGTTCGGCGGGCCAAATGAAAAGCTTTGGCGGGCCGGATGTGGCCCACGGGCCGCCATTTGAATGGGTCTAATTTACAAGTTGCACCTCATTTTGTTGCCCACTCATAGTCACCATTTTTTGTACGACAACAAGCTCTTTCAGTGTTTGCTTGTACTTACTGTAAATGTTGTACGAGTCACATGTCATGAGTTCATTAACGGGATTTTAAAATTCCCTTTCACTTTCGTGCCACTCTTAAAGGGGAACTGCACTTTTTGGGGGAGAATTTTGCCCATTGTTCACAATCATTATGAGTAGAGATGTCCGATAAGATCGGCCTGCCGATATTATCGGCCGATAAATGCTTTAAAACGTAATATCGGAAATTTTTGGTATCGTTTTTGTAATTATCGGTATCGTATTTAAAAAAAAATTGTTTTAATTTTTTTATTTTTTTTATTAAATCAACATATAAAGCACAAGATACACTTACAATTAGTGCACCAACCCAAAAAACCTCCCTCCATTATTCACACTCATTCACACAAAAGGGTTGTTTTTTTCTGTTATTAATATTCTGGTTCCTACATTATATATCAATATATATCAATACAGTCTGCAAGGGATACAGTCCGTAAGCACACATGATTGTGCGTGCTGCTGGTCCACTAATAGTACTAACCTTTAACAGTTAATTTGACTCATTTTCATTAATTACTAGTTTCTACGTAACTGTTTTTATATTGTTTTACTTTCTTTTTTATTCAAGAATTTTTTTT
Source organism: Entelurus aequoreus (assembly GCF_033978785.1). Classification (NCBI taxonomy): domain Eukaryota; kingdom Metazoa; phylum Chordata; class Actinopteri; order Syngnathiformes; family Syngnathidae; genus Entelurus; species Entelurus aequoreus. The sequence continues at coordinate 32,101,540 of NC_084753.1, forward strand.
AAATTCATTTATCTTATTTTACTTTATTATTTTTTTTAAAAAGGACCTTATCTTCACCATACCTGGTTGTCCAAATTAGGCATAATAATGTGCTAATTCCACGACTGTATATATCGTTATCAATTGATATCGGTATCGTTTGATATCGGTATCGGTCATTAAAGAGATGGACAATATTGGAATATCGGATATCGGCAAAAAGCCATTATCGGACATCCCTAATTATGAGATTCAAGAAGACAAACGTTTTTTGTTTTTTTTTGTATTCTAACATGTAAAAATTTGTTCGTTATTGGTGGCTAGCAATGCAGCTAATGTTAGCAATCAATTCTAACTCTAAATCACTTTAAAAATGCATTCAAAAACCGTCAACAATACTTCATTTACGTTATGTAACCTGTATAATAACCAAGTTGTAGCAACATTGTTATTGTAAGAGAGAACACTGACGAACTCTTTTCTAGCGTAGTAACACATCGCCATGCTACGGTATTAGCTGTAAAAGCTAACTACGGCAAGAGATAAGCTAGCTTCTATGTCAGCAGGAAACACGTTAGAGTTTGTAATGCACAACACAATGTGATAGGACACCAATCTGTACTGACTGAAAAACATGAACAATCATATTACAGTATCTGTAAAGTATTATTTCATGTTTTGTTTGTACACATCTAGCCAGACAGCGTATGTACTGTAGTTGTAATAACACGCATGACGTGCTGTGTGTATCATGATCTATATTAAAGTGACTCACTCGATGGACATTTGTCTGTTTGGTCCAGCTGGCCAAGGATGGTTTTTTTTCGTTTATTTGGGTAAGCACTCCATTTATGTTGAAATAGCTTTGCTTCAAATTACACATTTATAGCGCCAAAGTCACTTTCACCTCACTTTCTCGGCTTCTGTCTGCTCCAACGTCTCACTCTTCCCTCGTGGTCGCTTCTATAAGCAGCAGTTCATTCTCAAAAATAGTTGTCTTTGTTGTTTGTTACCAAATCTGCCATGATTAGAACACACTCGCGTTTGTGTCCGGAAGTAGGAACACACTGCGAGAAGTCAGAAGTGCGCTGCTATGGAAACGGAAATAAATGCGCCAAGGAATTAGTTCCGGCAATGATTAAAATAGAAAATACATTATATATATACTTGCAGTGTTATATACAACATTGTTATGAAGGTGTCTGTTACTACATTATGTATATTTATTTATATATATATATATATATATATATATATATATATATATATATATATATATATATATATATATATATATATATATATATATATATACTTGCAGTGTGTACTTTGAAGGCTACAACAGTGACTCTTGTTAATCGCATCTTCCAAGCGTTTTTTTTATCATCTTTAAAATCCTAAAAAAGTGTTTGTCTCTCATGATGATTGTGAACGATAGGCAAAATTCCAAAAAAAAGTGCACTTCCCCTTTAAATCTGTTGATCGGTCATGTTACGAGAGATTTATGAGGTTTTTATGAGATCTTTTGAGTATCTTACGTCACAGCTAAAGGAAGTCCATTGGTGTTTGTGGAGGTCTTGCTCCTCTGGGTTCTTTGGACCACCAGTCACCGACATCACCACTCCTTTTCAGAGTTAACAATAATGTTTATTTTACAATAAACGTGTTAGATCGTGCAAAGTCTTTGCTCTCGCTCCCCTCGTGCTTCGCCAACCGCCATCAACAACAACTCCC
>NC_084753.1:32113252-32148252 GCF_033978785.1 Entelurus aequoreus
TGTCTAAAGTAACAATATTAGTAATAGTGACGTATTTGTCACCATGTAACATGTCTAAAGTAACAATATTAGTAATATTGATGTATTTGTTACCCTATAACACGTCTAAAGAAACAATATTAGTAATATTGATGTATTTGTTACCCTATAACACGTCTAAAGTAACAATATTAGTAATATTGATGTATTTGTTACCCTATAACATGTCTAAAGTAACAATATTAGTAATAGTGACGTATTTGTCACCATGTAACATGTCTAAAGTAACAATATTACTAATATTGATGTATTTGTTACCCTATAACACGTCTAAAGTAACAATACTAGTAATAGTAACGTATTTGTTACCACGTAACACGTCTAAAGTAACAATATTATTAATATTGATGTATTTATTACCACATAACGCGTGTAAAGTAACAATATTAATAATATTGATGTATTTGTTACTCTATAACACGTCTAAAGTAACAATATTAGTAATATTGACGTATTTGTCACCACGTAACACGTCTCAAGTAACAATATTAGTAATATTGACGTATTTGTCACCACTTAACACGTCTCAAGTAACAATATTAGTAATACTGACGTATTTGTTACCATGTAACACATCTAAAGTAACAATATTAGTAATAGTGACGTATTTGTCACCATGTAACATGTCTAAAGTAACAATATTAGTAATATTGATGTATTTGTTACCACGTAACACGTCTAAAGTAACAATATTAGTAATAGTACTGTATTTGTTACCATGTAACACGTCTAAAGTAACAATATTAGTAATAGTACTGTATTTGTTGCCACGTAACACGTCTAAAGTAACAATATTAGTAATATTGATGTATTTGTTACCACGTAACACGTCTAAAGTAACAATATTAGTAATATTTAAGTATTTGTCACCACGTAACACGTCTAAAGTAACAATATTAGTAATATTGATGTATTTGTTACCCTATAACACGTCTAAAGTAACAATATTAGTAATATTGACGTATTTGTTGACACATAACACGTGTAAAGTAACAATATTAGTAATATTGACATATTTGTCATCACGTAACACGTCTAAACTAACAATATTATTAATATTGATGTATTTGTTACCACATAACGCGTGTAAAGTAGCAATATTAGTAATATTGATGTATTTGTTACTCTATAACACATCTAAAGTAACAATATTAGTAATATTGACGTATTTGTCACCACGTAACACGTCTCAAGTAACAATTTTAGTAATATTGACGTATTTGTCACCACGTAACACGTCTCAAGTAACAATATTAGTAATACTGACGTATTTGTTACCATGTAACACATCGAAAGTAACAATATTAGAAATAGTAACATATTTGTTACCACGTAACACGTCGAAAGTAACAATATTAGTAATATTTAAGTATTTGTCACCACGTAACACGTCTAAAGTAACAATATTCGTAATATTGATGTATTTGTTACCCTATAACACATCTAAAGTAACAATATTAGTAATATTGACGTATTTGTTGACACATAACACGTGTAAAGTAACAATATTAGTAATATTGACATATTTGTCATCACGTAACACGTCTAAACTAACAATATTATTAATATTGATGTATTTGTTACCACATAACGCGTGTAAAGTAACAATATTAATAATATTGATGTATTTGTTACTCTATAACACGTCTAAAGTAACAATATTAGTAATATTGACGTATTTGTCACCACGTAACACGTCTCAAGTAACAATATTAGTAATATTGACGTATTTGTCACCACTTAACACATCTAAAGTAACAATATTAGTAATAGTAACATATTTGTTACCACGTAACACGTCGAAAGTAACAATATTAGTAATATTGATGTATTTGTTACCACGTAACACGTCTAAAGTAACAATATTAGTAATAGTACTGTATTTGTTACCATGTAACATGTCTAAAGTAACAATATTAGTAATAGTACTGTATTTGTTACCACGTAACACGTCTAAAGTAACAATATTAGTAATACTGACGTATTTGTTACCACGTAACACCACCAAAGTAACAATATTAGTAATACTGACGTATTTGTTACCACGTAACACGTCTGAAGTAACAATATTAGTAATATTGACGTATTTGTCACCACGTAACACGTCTAAAGTAAAAATATTATTAATATTGATGTATTTGTTACCACTTAACGCGTCTAAAGTAACCATATTATTAATATTGATGTATTTGTTACCACTTAACGCGTCTAAAGTAACAATATTAGTATTACTGAGGTATTTGTTACCACGCAACACGTCTAAATGAACAATATTAGTGATATTGATGTAGTTGTTACCACGCAACACGTCTAAATGAACAATATTAGTAATATTGATGTATTTGTTACCACGCAACACGTCTAAATGAACAATATTAGTAATATTGATGTATTTGTTACCACGCAACACGTCTAAATGAACAATATTAGTAATATTGATGTATTTGTTACCACGTGACAACTAAAGTTGCTTTTTAGCAGACTTGTGCACATCTGCAAAGGACAAAGACGTGCTTTTAAGAAAGTCAAATCCGAAGCAGCAAAAGGAAAGTGTTGGCTTTGGTTGAGTTTCAGTTTGACTAGAAACTTACTTTCTCCCTTGCTTCACTTGGCTCCTCCCTTCCAACGTGCAGCCCAGGAAATCAACTTCCATTCCCTCGTCTCCTTTTTCCCTCAGACACAGAAAACACACAAAGGACTTCTTTCTTCCCGTCAAAGTGTTGCTTTTCGGCTCGTTAAAGCGACCGCTGCCAAGTGTGCAGCCCAAGGACTTTGATGCAGTCAAGCACCTGACTTTCATTATTTAAAAAAAATATTTCATCTAGATATTTCAGCGTTTTTAAAATATTAAAAATATATATATATAAGTAATGTACAGTCGCGGTCAAAAGTTTACATACACTTGTAAAGAACATAATGTCATGGCTGTCTTGACTTTCCAATCATTTCTACAACTCTTGTTTTTTTGTGATAGAGTGATTGGAGCACATACTTGTTGGTCACAAAACACATTCATGAAGTTTGGTTATTTTATGAATTTATTATGGGTCTACTGAAAATGTGAGCAAATGTGCTGGGTCAAAAGTATACATACAGCAATGTTAATATTTGCTTACATGTCCCTTGGCAAGTTTACCTGCAATAAGGCACTTTTGGTAGCCATCCACAAGCTTCTGCTTGAATTTTTGACCACTCCTCTTGACAAAATTGGTGTAGTTCAGCTAAATGTGTTGGTTTTCTGACATAGACTTGTTTCTTCAGCATTGTCCACACGTTTAAGTCAGGACTTCGGGAAGGCCATTCTAAAACCTTCATTCTAGCCTGATTTAGCCATTCCTTTACCACTTTTGACGTGTGTTTGGGGTCACCCAACACCCAACTACGCCTAAGACCCAACCTCCGGGTTGATGATTTTAGGTTGTCCTGAAGAATTTGGAGGTAATCCTCCTTTTTCATTGTCCCATTTACTCTCTGTAAAGCACCAGTTCCATTGGCAGCAAAACAGGCCCAGAGCATAATAGTACCACCACCATGCTTGACGGTAGGTGGTGTTCCTGGGACTAAAAGCCTCACCTTTTCTCCTCCAAACATATTGCTGGTTATTGTGGCCAAACAGCTCATTTTTTGTTCCATCTGACATCACATGGACAAAGATAAGACCTTCTGGAGGAAAGTTATGTGGTCAACAAAATTGGGGGGGCGTTTTGAAATATTAAAATATGACATATTATTTTTTTCAAACATTTTAAAACTCTAAAATATCGATAGATTACCTTCAGATCTGTCCATTGACATAAAGTTATATGAATATTTTATGTTTTATGCTCTTTTGCCAAACAAAACACTGTTTTAATATAGCAAAAACACAAAATATGCAATATTTCCCCCTAAAAAGTCCCAAATGTAATATTTCATGTGAAGTAATTGGAGCCTAAAATAAGTAAATAATTCACAACAACGTTGATTTTGATTCATTATTATTTTTTGAGCCATGACAGTGTAAAAACAAAAAATCACACTAAAGCTCCCAGGGACCAAAAATAGGGTGTCCGTTAAAAATAAGTAATTTACGTATTTTAGCGGTTCATAATATTAAAAAATAAATAAATAAATAAATAAATAAATATATATATATATATATATATATATATATATATATATATATATATATATATATATATATATATATATATAAGACTTATGTTATTTTAAATATTTTAAAACGCTAAAATATCCATAGTTTAACTTCAGATCCATCCATTGACATAGTTATTTTATTTTATTTTATGTTTTATGCTCTTTTGTCAAAAAAAACAAAACAGTTTTTTTTAGAGCAAAAACACAAAATCTGTTATATTTCCCCCTCAAATGTTCAAAGTGGAATATTTGATGTGAAGTAATTAGAGCTTTAAACAGGTCAATAATTCATAACAACATTGATTTTGATTCATTATTATTTTTTAAACAATGACTGTGTGGGGAAAAAAATCACACAAAGTCTCTGGGACCAAAAAAGGGTTTCTGTTAAAAATAAGTTATATAGATATTTTAGTGTTTTAAAATATACAAAAAAATCATATATGACTTATATTAATTTTTAAAATATATTTTAAAACTCTAAACCATCGATAGGTTAACTTCAGATATATCCATTGACATAAGTTTTAATGTATTATTGTTTATGTTTTATGCTCTTTTATCAAATAAAACAGTTTTTGTTTTGTTTTTTTTCAGCAAAAACACTAAATATGTTATATTTAACCCCAAAAAGTCAAAAGTGGAATATTTGATGTGACTTAAAGGCCTGCTGAAATGATTTTTTTAAAATTTAAACGGGGATAGCAGATCCATTCTATGTGTCATACTTGATCATTTCGCGATATTGACATATTTTTGCTGAAAGGATTTAGTATAGAACAACGACGATAAAGATCGCAAGTTTTGGTATCTGATAAAAACAACCCTTGCCCCTACCGGAAGTAGCGTGACGTCACAAGACAAAGGATTCCTCACAATTCCGCTTTGTTTACAATGGAGCGAGAGACATTCGGACCGAGAAAGCGACGATTACCCCATTAATTTGGCGAAGATGAAAGATTGGTGGATGAAGAACTTTAGAGTGACGGACTACAGTGTAGTGCGGGGTGTATCTTTTTTCGCTCTGACCGTAACTTAGGTACAAACTGGCTCATTGGATTCCACACTTTCTCCTTTTTCTATTGTGGATCACAGATTTGTATTTTAAACCACCTCAGATACTATATCCTCTTGAAAATGAGAGTCGAGAACGCGAAATGGACATTCACAGTGACTGAACATGTAAATACACGGTTAATAATTTTCAGCTTTGCGGAGCTAATAAAATAGAAGCTAAGTTAGCTACAGAGCTAACGTGCTAGCAGGCTCAAATGCAGATAGAAACAAAATTTTAAAAAACCCTGACTGGAAGGATAGACAGAAGATCAACAATACTATTAAACCATGAATATGTAAATACACGATTAATAATTTTCAGCTTGGCGAAGCTAAAAAAAATAAAAGCTAAGTTAGCTACGGAGCTAACGTGATAGCATCAGTCTCAAATGCAGATAGAAACTAAATAAAAAAAAACCCTGACTGGAAGGATAGACAGGAGATCAACAATACTATTAAACCATGTACATGTAAATACACGGTTAATAATTTTCAGCTCGGCGAAGCTAAAAAAATAGAAGCTAAGTTAGCTACGGAGCTAACGTTATAGCATCAGTCTCAAATGCAGATAGAAACTAAATTAAAAAAAAACCCTGACTGGAAGGATAGACAGAAGATCAACAATACTATTAAACCATGAACATGTAAATACACAGTTAATAATTTTCACCTTGGCGAAGCTAAAAAAATAGAAGCTAAGTTAGCTACGGAGCTAACGTTATAGCATCAGTCTCAAATGCAGATAGAAACTAAATTAAAAAAAAACCCTGACTGGAAGGATAGACAGAAGATCAACAATACTATTAAACCATGAACATGTAAATACACGGTTAATAATTTTCACCTTGGCGAAGCTAAAAAAATAGGAGCTAAGTTAGCTACGGAGCTAACGTTATAGCATCAGTCTCAAATGCAGATAGAAACTAAATTTAAAATAAACCCTGACTGGAAGGATAGACAGAAGATCAACAATACTATTAAACCATGAACATGTAAATACACGGTTAATAATTTTCACCTTGGCGAAGCTAAAAAAATAGAAGCTAAGTTAGCTACGGAGCTAACGTTATAGCATCAGTCTCAAATGCAGATAGAAACTAAATTTAAAAAAAACCCTGACTGGAAGGATAGACAGAAGATCAACAATACTATTAAACCATGAACATGTAAATACACGGTTAATAATTTTCAGCTCGGCGAAGCTAAAAAAATAGAAGCTAACTTAGATGCGGCGGCGGCGGCGGGCGTTGTACGCTTTTGACGACACCCCGGCCGCCATCAGAGTCGGCAAGAAACATATATTTCCCCAAAGTTACGTACGTGACATGCACATATCGACACGCACGTACGGGCAAGCGATCAAATGTTTGGAAGCCAAAGCTGTACTCACCGTAGTGCGTCTGCTATCCTGCTCAAAACACAACACAACCTCCTGGTGTTGGTGTTGCTACAGCCAGCCGCTAATACACCGATCGCACCTACAACTTTCTTCTTTGCAGTCTCCATTGTCCATTAAACAAATTGCAAAAGATTCACCAACACAGATGTCCAGAATACTGTGGAATTTTGTCGAAGAAAACAGAGGTATTTGAATTGGGTCCAAACACTTCCCTTGACCTCGCGACGTCACGCGCATACGTCATCATACGTTTTCAAGCGGAAGTTTCCCGGGAAGTTTAAAATTGCACTTTATAAGTTAACCCGGCCGTATTGGCATGTGTTGCAATGTTAAGATTTCATCATTAATATATAAACTATCAGACTGCGTGGTCGGTAGTAGTGGGTTTCAGTAGGCCTTTAATTGTAGCCTTCAATAATTCATAACTTAGATTTTGATTCATTATTATTTTTTGAGCAGTGACAGTCTGAAAAACAAAAATCACCCCAAAGCTCCCGGGGACCAAAAAAAGGGTGTCTCTTAAAAATAAGTCATTTAGGTATATTAGTAATTCATACTATTTGTTTTAAATATATATATATGACTTATATTAATTATTTAAAATATTTTAAAACGCTAAAATATCTATAGTTTAACTTCAGATCTATCATTGACATAAAGTTATTAGTTTTTTAAAATTTTACTTTGTTTTATGCTCTTTTGTCAAAGAAAACAGTTTTTTTTAGAGCAAAAACACAAAATATGTTATTTTCCCCAAAAATGTTCAAAGTGGAATATTAGCTTTAAAACAGGTCAATAATTCATTCACAACATTGATTTTGATTCATTATTATTTTCTAAACAATGTTGTGTGGGGGGAAAAAAATCACACAAAGTCTTGGGGACCAAAAAAGGGTGTCTGTTAAAAATAAGTTAAAAAGATATTTTAGCGTTTTAAAATATACAAAAAAATCATGTATGACTTATATTCATTTCTTAAATATATTTTAAAACGCTAAACTATCGATAGATTAACTTCAGAAATATCCATTGACATAAAGTTTTATTGTTTTATTTCAAGGCAAAAACTGATTTTCAAGGTAAAAACTGATTTTCAAGGTAAAAACTGATTTTCAAGGTAAAAGTTGATTTTCAAGGTAAAAACTGATTTTCAAGGTAAAAGTAGATTTTCAAGGTAAAAAATTATTTTCAAGGTAAAAAATTATTTTCAAGCTTAAAAACTAAATTTCAAGGTAAAAACTGATTTTCAAGGTAAAAACTGATTTTCAAGGTAAAAGTTGATTTTCAAGGCAAAAACTGATTTTCAAGGCAAAAACTGATTTTCAAGGTAAAAGCGGATTTTCAAGGTAAAAAATGATTTTCAAGGTTAAAAACAAAATTTCAAGGCAAAAAAACCTGATTTTCAAGGCAAAAACTGATTTTCAAGGTAAAAGTTGATTTTCAAGGCAAAAACTGATTTTCAAGGTAAAAGCGGATTTTCAAGGTAAAAGCGGAATTTCAAGGTAAACAATGATTTTCAAGGTTAAAGTTGATTTTCAAGGCAAAAACAGATTTTCAAGGTAAAAACTGATTTTCAAGGTAAAAGTTGATTTTCAAGGAAAAAACTGATTTTCAAAGTAAAAACTGATTTTCAAGGTAAAAGTTGATTTTCAAGGAAAAAACTGATTTTCAAAGTAAAAACTGATTTTCAAGGTAAAAGTTGATTTTCAAGGCAAAAACTGATTTTCAAAGAAAACAGTTTTTTTTTTTTTTATAGCAAAAACGCTAAATCTGTTATATTTTCCCCCAAAATTTCCAAAGTGGAATATTTGATGTGACTTAATTGTAGCCTTCAATAATTCATAACATTGATTTATTATTATATACATTATTATTTTTTGAGTAGTGACAGTCAGAAAAAAAAAAATCACACTAAAGCTCCGGGGACCCAAAAAGGGTGTCTGTTAGAAATACATCACAAATATATTTTACCATTTTAAAATATTAAAAACATGACTTATATCTTTAGAAAATATATATTTTAAAATGCTAAAATATCTATAGACTAACTTTAAATATATTCGTTGACATAAAGTTTTAATTTTGAATTTTTTCATGCAGGTGCGGGGAATGGCGCTCAAAGGAAGGCGTGAAGCTGCTACAGGAAAACACCAACAATGCAGGGAAGAGCCACCAAAATAAGAGGGCGACACAGGAACTACAACACTGCACACAGGAAAACGCCCAAAAACTCAAAATAAGGTACAGAACTTTGGGACAAGATAATTAGTGATGCATGGATGATTATGTTTTGAATTCATATGGAACAATTGCGTCAGTTATTTGATGGGAACAACATTATTTTGTCAAAATAAGCTACTGAAATCATTTTTTAACGTTCGACTCCAGATTTTTTCAATGAAAAATATGTGCCTTGGCTCAAAAAAAAGTTGAAAAAGCCTGCAGTACTTTGCACTTTTCAACAAAGTATTACTCACCAACATAAGAGCAGGACTGAACTGCAATTACTGATCCTTGTTTACTTCTCCATGACTTTTATTCCAAAGTGAGCACGGGTGTTGTGCCGTGAGAGAGGAGACTCAAACAGGACAAGAAGACGATAAGGATAATGACTGTAACGACTTCCTTTGCACCCCGCCCCGCGACATCACTTCCAACACAACACTGAGAGGACATCAAGTGTCGCTGTTTGATCAGGTGACAGCAAACGTTTATGTTTCCATATTCATGTTTGTCACACAAACCTTTTATTTGCTGCTTGTTGTCCTTTTTATCGGCTGCAACTTGACTGTTGTGGGAGGCAGTCATACCTTTCTAGGTTTCATAAATACATGCAGTCATACCTCTCTAGGTTTCATAAATACATACAGTCGTACCTTTCTATGTTTCATAAATACATAAGTCATACCTTTCTAGGTTTCATAAATACATGCAGTCATACCTTTCTAGGGTTCATAAATACACGCAGTCATACCTTTCTAGGTTTCATAAATACATGCAGTCATACCTTTCTAGGTTTCATAAATATATGCAGTCATACCTCTCTAGGTTTCATAAGTACATGCAGTCATACCTTTGTAAGTTTCATAAATACATGCAGTCATACCTTTGTATGTTTCATAAATACATGCAGTCATACCTTTCTAGGTTTCATAAATACATGCAGTCACACCTTTTCTAGGTTTCATAAATATATGCAGTCATACCTTTCTAGGGTTCATAAATACATGCAGTCATACCTTTATAGGTTTCATAAATACATGCAGTCATACCTTTCTAGGTTTCATAAATACATACAGTCGTACCTTTCTATGTTTCATAAATACATGCAGTCATACCTTTCTAGGTTTCATAAATACACGCAGTCATACCTTTCTATGTTTCATAAATACATGCAGTCATACCTTTTTAGGTTTCATAAATACATGCAGTCATACCTTTTTAGGTTTCATAAATACATGCAGTCATACCTTTCTAGGATTCATAAATACATGCAGTCATACCTTTCTAGGTTTCATAAATACATGCAGTCATACCTTTCTAGGTTTCATAAATACATGCAGTCATACCTTTCTAGGTTTCATAAATACATGCAGTCATACCTCTCTAGGTTTCATAAATACACTCAGTCATACCTCTCTAGGTTTCATAAATACATGCAGTCATACCTTTCTAGGTTTCATAAATACATGCAGTCGTACCTCTTTAGGTTTCATAAATACATGCAATCGTACCTCTTTAGGTTTCATAAATACATGCAATCGTACTTCTCTAGGTTTCATAAATACATGCAGTCATACCTCTCTAGGTTTCATAAATACATGCAGTCATACCTTTTCTAGGTTTCATAAATACACACAGTCATACCTTTTTAAGTTTCATAAATACACGCAGTCATACCTTTCTAGGTTTCATAAATACTTGCAGTCATACCTTTCTAGGTTTCATAAATACATGCAGTCAAACCTCTCTAGGTTTCATAAATGCATGCAGTCATACCTTTCTAGGTTTCATAAATACATGCAGTCATACCTTTCTAGGGTTCATAAATACACGCAGTCATACCTTTCTAGGTTTCATAAATACATGCAGTCATACCTTTCTAGGTTTCATAAATATATGCAGTCATACCTCTCTAGGTTTCATAAGTACATGCAGTCATACCTTTGTAAGTTTCATAAATACATGCAGTCATACCTTTGTATGTTTCATAAATACATGCAGTCATACCTTTCTAGGTTTCATAAATACATGCAGTCACACCTTTTCTAGGTTTCATAAATATATGCAGTCATACCTTTCTAGGGTTCATAAATACATGCAGTCATACCTTTATAGGTTTCATAAATACATGCAGTCATACCTTTCTAGGTTTCATAAATACATACAGTCGTACCTTTCTATGTTTCATAAATACATGCAGTCATACCTTTCTAGGTTTCATAAATACACGCAGTCATACCTTTCTATGTTTCATAAATACATGCAGTCATACCTTTTTAGGTTTCATAAATACATGCAGTCATACCTTTCTAGGATTCATAAATACATGCAGTCATACCTTTCTAGGTTTCATAAATACATGCAGTCATACCTTTCTAGGTTTCATAAATACATGCAGTCATACCTTTCTAGGTTTCATAAATACATGGAGTCATACCTCTCTAGGTTTCATAAATACACTCAGTCATACCTCTCTAGGTTTCATAAATACATGCAGTCATACCTTTCTAGGTTTCATAAATACATGCAGTCGTACCTCTTTAGGTTTCATAAATACATGCAATCGTACTTCTCTAGGTTTCATAAATACATGCAGTCATACTTTTCTAAGTTTCAAAAATACATGCAGTCATACCTCTCTAGGTTTCATAAATACACGCAGTCATACCTCTAGGTTTCATAAATACACGCAGTCATACCTTTCTAGGTTTCATAAATACATGCAGTCATACCTTTCTAGGTTTCATAAATACATGCAGTCATACCTTTCTAGGTTTCATAAATACATGCAGTCATACCTTTCTAGGTTTCATAAATACACGCAGTCATACTTTTCTATGTTTTATAAATACACGCAGTCATACCTTTCTATGTTTTATAAATACACGCAGTCATACCTTTCTATGTTTCATAAATACATGCAGTCATACCTTTCTAGGTTTCATAAATACATGCAGTCATACCTTTCTAGGTTTCATAAATACACGCAGTCATACCTCTCTAGGTTTCATAAATACATGCAGTCATACCTTTTCTAGGTTTCATAAATACACACAGTCATACCTTTTTAAGTTTCATAAATACATGCAGTCATACCTTTCTAGGTTTCATAAATACTTGCAGTCATACTTTTCTAGGTTTCATAAATACATGCAGTCACACCTTTCTATGTTTCATAAATACATGCAGTCACACCTTTCTAGGTTTCATAAATACATGCAGTCACACCTTTCTAGGTTTCATAAATACACACAGTCATACCTTTCTAGGTTTCATAAATACATGCAGTCATACCTTTCTAGGTTTCATAAATACATGCAGTCATACCTTTCTAGGTTTCATAAGTACATAAGTCATACCTTTCTAGGTTTCATAAATACATGCAGTCATACCTCTCTAGGTTTCATAAATACATGCAGTCATACCGTTCTAGGTTTCATAAATACATGCAGTCATACCTTTCTAGGTTTCATAAATACATGCAGTCATACCTTTTCTAGGTTTCATAAATACACACAGTCATACCTCTCTAGGTTTCATAAATACATGCAGTCATACCTCTCTAGGTTTCATAAATACATGCAGTCACACCTTTCTAGGTTTCATAAATACACGCAGTCATACCTTTCTAGGTTTTTTTAATTTATTTATTCTTTTTTTTTTTCATAAAACAATACAATCATGTGTGCTTACGGAATGTATCCCTGCAGACTGTATTGATCTATATTGATATATAATGTATATATTGTGTTTTTTATGTTGATTAATTTAAAAAAAAAAAAATATATATATATATATATGTATATATATGTATATATATATATATATATATGTATGTATGTATGTATGTATGTATGTATGTATGTATGTATATATATATTTTCTTAAATTTCTTGCGCGGCCAGGTACCAATCGGTCCGGTGGTTGGGGACCACTGCACTAATACACAAGAATGCACCCCAATACACACTAATATACACATCATTACACAATAATATACACACCCATACACACAAATACTAACATACACACTCATACACACAAATACTAATATACACACTAATACACAAGAATGCACACTAATATACACACGAATACACACTCATACACACAAATACTAATATACACACTCATACACACAAATACTAATACACACACTCATACACACAAATACACAATAACGCACAATAATTCACACCAATACACATTAATATACACACAAATACTAATAAACACACAAATACACATTCATATACACACTCATACACACAAATACACACACAAATACACACTAATATGCACTAATACACACAAATACTAATATACACACAAATACACACTAATACACAATAATGCAACCCACTACACACAAATACTAATATACACACTAATACACAAGAATGCACCCCAATACACACTAATATACACATCAATACACACTAATATACACACAAATACTAATATGCACGCTAATACACAAGAATTCACACTAATATACACACCATTACACACAAATACTAATATACACGTTCATACACACTAATACACACGAATGCGCACTAATACACACAAATACTAATATACACACTAATACACAAGAATGCACACTAATATACACACAAATACACACCCATACACACAAATACTAATATACACACCATCCATCCATCCATCCAAATACTAATACACACATTCATACACACAAATACACCATAACGCACAATAATTCACACCAATACACACTAATATACACACAAATACTAATAAACACACAAATACACATTAATATACACACTCATACACACAAATACACACACAAATACACACTAATATGCACTAATACACACAAATACTAATATACACACAAATACACACTAATACACAAGAATGCACCCCAATACACACTAATATACACGTCAATACACACAAATATACACACAAATACTAATATACACGCTAATACACAATAATTCACACTAATATACACACCATTACACACAAATACTAATATACACACTCATACACACTGATACACACGAATGCGCACTAATACACACAAATACTAATACACAAATTCATACACACGAATACACAATAACGCACAATAATTCACACCAATACACACTAATATACACACAAATACTAATAAACACACAAATACACACTAATATGCACTAATACACACAAATACTAATATACACACAAATACACACTAATACACAAGAATGCACCCCAATACACGCTAATATACACAGAAATACTAATATACACACTAATACACAAGAATGCACACCAATACACACTAATATACACAAATACTAATATACACACTCATACACACAAATACTAATATACACACTCATACACACAAACACACAATAACGCACAATAATTCACTCATAAACACAAATAGACACTAATACACACAAATACTAATTTACACACAAATACACAAGAATGCACCCCAATACACACTCATACACACAAATACACAATAACGCACACCAATTCACCCTGACACACACTCATACAAACATATACACACACACACACACACACACACACACACACACACACACACACACACACACACACACACACACACACACACACACACACACACACACACACACACACACACACACACACACACAGTAAGACAAATGAATGGGGGTTGTTGTACGTAAGTGGCTTCAGAAGAAGGCAGCCTGACAGGAGCCTGGCTGGACTTTACTCAAAGACCCCTCCTCCTCCCCCCCTCCTCCTCCCCCCCTCCTCCTCCTCCTCCTCCTCCTCCTCCTTCCCCTCTGCCCCCACCGAGCCTCAAGTCTTTTTTCGGCATGTTGCAAGTTCCTCCAAAGTGCGAAATAACAACTGGGGGTGTCCCGTAATAGTGAAGGCAAACAAAACAGCCTGACCTGCACGCATGTGAAATGCGGGCCGAGCCTGGAAGAATGTCAACATGGAGCCTCGGAAACATGCGCGGGTCAAACACAGCAAACGTGCTTTAAGATAAAGGCT
Source organism: Entelurus aequoreus (assembly GCF_033978785.1). Taxonomy (NCBI): domain Eukaryota; kingdom Metazoa; phylum Chordata; class Actinopteri; order Syngnathiformes; family Syngnathidae; genus Entelurus; species Entelurus aequoreus. The sequence goes on from NC_084753.1 coordinate 32,128,128, forward strand.
GCAGTGGGAGTAGATAGAGAAGGAATGGCGCACAATAGACTTGGGATCAAATATAAATCCTCACAAAAAGATTGTGGCAGTTAAACATCCGTAAAGAAGGAAACTGACAACTTCTTGTGTTGTTTTGTAGCGACAACACATGTTGTTGTTGTGTCATAATCCCACTATTTTTAAACATCCGTAAAGAAGGAAACTGACAACTTCTTGTGTTGTTTTGTAGCGACAACACATGTTGTTGTTGTGTCATAATCCCACTATTTTTATGTACGTGCTCCACTCCCACAGGAATGTTAATCTTCCCAAGGGGCTTTGGTCAAGACTCTTGAAGCTTCGCCAACTAAGAGTGGACTAGTCGGTCCGAGAGCATCCCCACACCAGTCTGGTATTTAGGTCTAAGATTGCTCCTCATGAACACTCAAAGTTTAATAAGGCTGTTGGGGTCCACGGGGCTGCCTCTAAAGACTGAGGTTCCATCACCCACACAACAGGGCGGCACAGGAGCTGCTCAGGTCCATCCCTGAGGACCTGGCACGGCTGGCGGCAGCCTGGAAGCAGGAGTGGGAGTCCGCCGGGGCTACACGAGTCCACTGTTACATCCAGGACTCCGCAGGCAACATAAAAGGAGACTGCCTGCATGCGAACTGGGGTCGGCTGCTGTAAATCATCTCTGAGGAAGTGAGGCATGGCGAATGGGACGTCATGGGAGTGTGGGGAGCCACAGCCGACCGCACACCACATAATCACTGCCCCCTGAACAAACTGTATTGGACATTTTCTAATCAAGTAGTCAAACAAAATTGATTTCAAAAAGCACAGGTCACAATTGTAGCAAGTATGGGAGGAGTGCTTTGCTCTTTTTGAACTGAATACTGGATGGAGTGGGGAGGGGGGGGGGGCGGGTAGGCTCCGTTTGGGAGGGGAAGAGAGCATATGACACAACGACAAGTCTGGGAAGCACCGGCCGTTAGACAATGGGGCCCTGTTAACTTGTAGTGTTACTTTCAGGACAAAGTCCCTAATACCCACTGATACACACCAACACACACTAGTATACACTAATATACACACTAACACGCATGCTACTAATATACACTAATAAACACCAACACACACATAGATAGATGTAAGCACAAGTTATCACTTGCAGGGCATTACTGCCTGACGCACTTCCGACAGTGCCGTGTGGTGCTGGCTGCAGGGTCATCAGCCGGGAGCCACCCTTCACGGATGTTTCGCTCCTTTAATCCCGGAACATCTCTGGGTGGTGGAGCAGCGACAGGGACGTCTCCCTGCCGCCCCCTGCAGCCAGCTAGAGGATCCATACTGTACCCACATTCTAACCCCGGTGTTATTGCTGTTGTGTATATGGAATGAGTCCCAAGGGACTATGCATGGCAGGGACGTCCATCTCCCTGAGTCAAGCGTGGGCCTGACCGCATACCATAACATGGCAGCAGGGAAGCCTCCCTACTGCCCCCTGTCTACGCGCCTTGCTTTCCCCACGCCTTGTCATTTCTTCTGAGCCACAACCAGAAGCTCCCTTGTTCTGCCTCCTCTGCCAGGGATTTGAGGGCCTTCTTTAGATTGGAGCCTTTGATCCCGAGGGACTTTAGGAGCCGCTGGGTGGATGCTCCAGTGTAGCCTCTACAGCCAACTTCTACTGGATAGGTGAAGGGCCTCCATCCTGCTTGTGCACACTCGCTTGCCAGCTCTGAGTACTTGTCCCTCTTTCTTTCAAAGGCAGCCTCCATTCCCTCTTCCCATGGTACCGTTAATTCTACCATGATGACAGTTTTAGTAGATGTGGACCACAGGACAATGTCTGGGCGTAACAAGGTTGTTGTGATCTCTTGAGGGAACTTCAACTGACCATCTAGATCGGCCCTCATGTTCCATTCTCCGCCAGCAGATAGGAGGGACTGGATGCTCTTGCTGCTGCTCTGAGGCTGGCCACCTTGCTTGACAAACTTAATCAACCGCTGAACTGTTCCCGGACTGGCCCCATTTGCTTCCACTCTGCGTTCCTCCAGGATTTCAGCTAGCTTCCGCAGGACGCGGTCGTGCCGCCATCTATACCGGCCCTGCGACAAAGCCACCTTGCAGCCAGAAAGAATATGATGCAAGCTTGGGTTCTGGGAGTCACAGAGCTGGCAGGTCACCTCTGCCCCGTACCACACATGCAAGTTCCCGGGACTGGGGAGGGTATCGTACGTGGCCCTGATGAGGAAACTTAACCTCGCCTGGGGCATCTTCCACATGTCTGCCTACGTAACAACTCTGTTGACAACGGCCTCCCAATTGGTCCATCTCCCTTGCTGGTGTTGGCCCACAGCCTTGATCATGTAGCTCTCCTCTTCCATCTTGACCACTTCTGAGATCACCAGATCTTTTCTTTCCTTCCTTGAGGCTTTCGACCACATCTTGGATGCTGTTCCCCATCCGAAGCCGGCTCTGCCAGACTGTATATGTCCTACCATCTCCTGGTGTTTCAGTCGGACGATGGCCTGGTCTACTGTCTGCGTCGCATTCCACTTACGCCCTGTACAGACATGGGTCTTGGTGTTACGGACAGACGGATCAGGTAAGTCTCTGAGCTCGAACACAAGCCTCACCTTCTCCTGTTTGTAGCCCAAGCTGATGGATTTCAGTGGCAGCTTCAGAATGTTTCTTCCAAACAGCGCCGTGTTGGAAAGACATCTGGGAAGGCCCAGCCACTTGCGAATGTAGTTGTTGGCTTTTGAGTCCATCTTGAGGACTGTTGTGGAGGTGATGTCGCACAACTTCAAGGGCCACATCAGGCGATGGTATAAGGTGAACTGGTAACACCAGACCTTGAATTTCCCTGGAAGATAGCTTTGGTCAATTTTGTTCAGACCATCCTTCAGCTGAGAAGTGACAGAGGCAGCTATGTGCTTATCAGACATGTCAGCAGTGTAACACACCTTCCGAGGCTCCGCACAGGTTGGTCGACCACACGTGGGATTAACTCACCATCCACTGAGAATGAGATGTTGTCATTCCTGGCTCCTTTCCGGATGGAGAGGCTGCGGGACTTGGCAGGTTTTATTTTCATCCGTGCCCATGCTAGGAGTTCCCCGAGTCTTTTCAGGAGTCTGGAGGTACATGCAGCCGTCTGGAGGAGGGTGGTAACATCATCCATGTAGCCCCGCAGCGCCGGGAGTCGCTGGCCTGACTCAGATCTCACTCCTCGGACCATCTGTTTTCCACCGATAAGGATGATCTCGAAGGCTGTTATGAACAGTATTACTACTAATATACACTGATAAACACCAACACACACATAGACACTAATATACACTAATGCACACACCAACACACACACAAATACACACAGTAATATACACTAATACACACATACAAACACACGAATATACACTATTACACACAAATACACGCCAACACACACATTCACTACTAATATACACTAATACACACACACACAAATATACACTCAATAACACACACTTGCACACTAATACACACACACACACACACACACACACACACACACACACACACACACTTTTAAACACTAATATACACACACACCAATACACACGTTTACACACTAATATACACTAATACACATAAACACACCAATGCATGCATACACACTAACATACACTAATACACACACACTCACACGCACATACACTAATATACACTAATTCACACCAATAAACACTGATACACACAAACACACACCAACACACACACACTTATATACACTAACACACACACACTAATACACACCAATACACACTTTTACACATGTTTACACACTAATACACACACCCTCACACACACACACACACACGCACACAAATATACACTAATTCACACCAATAAACACTGATACACACAAACACACTCACACTTATATACATTAACACACACACACACACACTAATACACACCAATTAACACTATTACACACATTTACACAATAATATATACACACACACACACACACTAATACACACACATGCACACTAATACACGCACACACCAACACGCACACACTTATATACACGCACACTATTACACACCAATACACACATTTACACACTAATATACACTAATACACACAAACACACCAATGCATGCATACACACTAATACACACACACACATGCACACTAGTACACACACACACAAACACACACCAACACACACACACACACACACTAATATACACTAATACACACACACACACACATTAATACTCTTTTACACACGTTTACACACTAATATACACTAATACACACACACACACAAACACACACACACTAATACACTCACTAATAAACACACACACACATGCACACTAATGCACACACACACCAACACACACACACTTATATACACTAATACACACACACCAATACACACTTTTACACACATTTACACACTAATATACACTAACTAATACACACAAACACACCAATGCATGCATACACACTAATACACACTAATACACGCACACACACGCACACACACATGCACACTAATACACACACACACAAACACACACACTAATATACACTAATACACACACGCACACATTAATACACACTTTTACACACATTTACACACTAATATAGACTAATACACACAAACACACCAATGCATGCATACACACCAATAAACACTGATACACACAAACACTAATATACACTGAATTGTGCATATGGTGTGAATGAATGATGGGTTCCCACTTCTCTGTGAGCGATTTGAGTATCTAACAATAGAAAAGCGCGATATAAATCGAATCCATTATTATTATTATTATTATTATTGATACACACAAACACTAATATACACTAAAACACACCAATACACACAAATACTTGTTTATTAAAGGAGTATGGAACGAGTGTGTTGCTCTTTTTATACTGAATACTGGATGGGAGGGGGTGGGGGGGTAGGCTCAGTTTGGGAGGGGAAGAGAGCATATGACACAACGACAAGTCTGGGAAGCACCGGCCGTTAGACAATGGTGCCCTGTTAACTTGTAGTGTTACTTTCAGGACAAAGTCACACACAGGCCGGAATGTGCTTTCTACACAAACATATTGCAGTTTGTAAAGGACATTATAGGTCCATACATGTTTTCCATCACAAAACCACCTTCGGAGACCGGCCTCTTCGATCTGATCGTACCTGAGACGGGGGCGTGGCTATACGCTACTAAGCTGGACATCTGTGTAAGTTTTACTGTGATTGTGTGCGGGGCCTCAGACATGAACGTAAATGAGCGTTTGGGTAAGAACAAGGAACAACTCCAGAGCCTTAATCCAACACCTTTGAGGTGAAATACAGCCTGACCCCTCCCTTCACAAAAGTCTTACTGGCTTGATGAACCACAACAAAAACTCCTGTATCTTAAAAAAAAAAAGTCTTCTCAGAATATTTTGCTCGATATAAAAACCAAGACTGAAATATGTTTAGGTTGAGCATGTTTATGTTTACAACCTTCAAAGTATAGCTGAACCTTTATTGTTCCCCTGGGTACAGCTAGCTAATATAGTAAACTAGCTGGGAATAAATATTACCACTGGATATATTTGGGAAAAGTAATTCATGCAAAGTTTGTTTTTAGTTGTTTCTATGTATGCGCATGCATATAGTACACTAATTGTGTCACTTGGCTTAAAGGGGTCATTTTAGTTTTCTTGTCTACAAACCCCGTTTCCATATGAGTTGGGGAATTGTGTTAGATGTAAATATAAACGGAATACAATGATTTGCAAATCATTTTCAACCCATATTCAGTTGAATATGCTACAAAGACAACATATTTGATGTTCAAAATGATAAACATTTTTTTTGTGCAAATAATCATTAACTTTAGAATTTGATGCCAGCAACACGTGACAAAGAAGTTGGGAAAGGTGGCAATAAATACTGATAAAGTTGAGGAATGCTCATCAAACACTTATTTGGAACATCCCACAGGTGAACAGGCAAATTGGGAACAGGTGGGTGCCATGATTGGGTATAAAAGTAGATTCCATGAAATGCTCAGTCATTCACAAACAAGGATGGGGCGAGGGTCACCACTTTGTCAACAAATGCGTGAGCAAATTGTTGGACAGTTTAAGAAAAACCTTTCTCAACCAGCTATTGCAAGGAATTTAGGGATTTCACCATCTACGCTCCGTAATATCATCAAAGGGTTCAGAGAATCTGGAAAAATCACTGCACTTAAGCAGCTAAGCCTGTGACCTTCGATCCGTCAGGCTGTACTGCATCAACAGGATAAAGGATATCACCACATGGGCTCAGGAACACTTCAGAAACCCACTGTCAGTAACTACAGTTGGTCGCTACATCTGTAAGTGCAAGTTAAAACTCTCCTATGCAAGGCGAAAACCGTTTATCAACAACACCCAGAAACGCCGTCGGCTTCGCTGGGCCGGAGCTCATCTAAGATGGACTGATGCAAAGTGGAAAAGTGTTCTGTGGTCTGACGAGTCCACATTTCTAATTGTTTTTGGAAACTGTGGACGTCGTGTCCTCTGGACCAAAGAGGAAAAGAACCATCCGGATTCTTATAGGCGCAAAGTTGAAAAGCCAGCATGTGTGATGGTATGGGGGTGTATTAGTGCCCAAGACATGGGTAACTTACACATCTGTGAAGGCGCCATTAATGCTTAAAGGTACATACAGGTTTTGGAGCAACATATGTTGCCATCCAAGCAACGTTACCATGGACGCCCCTGCTTATTTCAGCAAGACAATGCCAAGCCACGTGTTACATCAACGTGGCTTCATAGTAAAAGAGTGCGAGTACTAGACTGGCCTGCCTGTAGTCCAGACCTGTCTCCCATTGAAAATGTGTGGCGCATTATGAAGCCTAAAATACCACAACGGAGACCCCCGGACTGTTGAACAACTTAAGCTGTACATCAAGCAAGAATGGGAGAGAATTCCACCTGAGAAGCTTCAAAAATGTGTCTCCTCAGTTCCCGAACGTTTACTGAGCGTTGTTAAAAGGAAAGGCCATGTAACACAGTGGTGAACATGCCCTTTCCCAACTACTTTGGCACGTGTTGCAGCCATGAAATTCTAAGTTAATTATTATTTGCAAAAAAAACCCCATCAAATATGTTGTCTTCGTAGTGCATTCAATTGAATATGGGTTGAAAAGAATTTGCAAATCATTGTATTACGTTTATAATTACATCTAACACAATTTCCCAACTCATATGGAAACCGGGTTAGTACATTAAACCCCTTTTTTGTGGTCTACATCAAATGTAAGGCTGGTTCTTTGGTCCAAATGTTGCATGGATGAGGTTCTACAGACCTTCTTTCTGACCTTCTCTCTTTGTGGGCGGTCTTTGTATTTTCGCCAGCGTTTGTTTGTTTGTTTGAGCAACATAACTCACAAACTTATGGACTGATTTTGATAAAATGTCCAAAAACAATAAGTCCTTTTATCTACAACGGACACACTTCCTGCTTGCTCTTTTTCTCCCCTTTGCGGCGTTCCACGCTCCCCAGCGTTGTGCAGGGGATTTTGGGCTATGGAGTTTTATTTTTCAGACCGGGCCAAGGCAAAAGCGCTAGGGGAAAAAAAATACTACAATCACTAAGCATTATTGTGAGGATTCTGAAACTGCAACACCGCGGTATCTGCAAAACCGTGACATCCCTAGCCTGCACCCTCACTTACTGCCTCTGCAATACAATCCTGAATGATCATTGGTGCCAAATCTCTCCTGTCCTCCACCCAGGACTTCAGTCTCTCCATTGATGGTCACTGGGTCACATCTTCCCTCAGAACTGAAACCTTAGATTCATCCTTTCAAACCCCACCCTCTCCTTCTGTCAGATTACTAAAACAGCCTTTTTCCGTCCTCTGTAAATCTGATCCGTGCTTTCATTTCCTCCAGACTGGATTATTGCAATATTCTCCTTTTGTGTTCTTCCCTCATCTCACCTACAAGAACTTGGTTTCTCGGCCACTCTTGTTATCCTCCGACAATTCCGCTCATTCCTCTCGTAACAAGCACTGTATCCACTCCAAGATCATGCTCATCACCTACTAATCACTGGGCAACCCCCACCTCCATACCTCAGTGACCTTCTAAAGTACTCCCAGCCTTCCAGACTCCAACCTTCTCACTCCCATCACTAAATCTAAGCACCATACTTTGGGGAATAGAACCTTCACTGTAGCCGCCCACATCCTCTGGAACGCTCCACTCACACATCCGTGCCTCTGACTCACAATCATTCTAAAAACTGTTAAAAACAGGCTTTTAGTCGCCTTTAACCTGTAACTTTTTCTGGATTTTATCTGTAAAGGGCCAATGAGTCTTGATAAAAAAGTGCTATATAAAACCGATAAATTCTAATCAACAGTCATACAGTACACAATTTGGAGGTTAATTTCTGTCTTTATTACCAATTTTTTTTTTTTGACACTGAATTTTTTGCGTTCGAATTTTGTGAACTGAATTTTTCTTTTAGACCCAATTATGCTGACAATTTGATTGAAAAAAAAAAAAATCTTTTAAAATTCAGTGTATACAAATTCAGTGTTTTAAAAATTCAATGTATAAAAGTTCAGTGTAAAAAAAAATCCAGTGCATATTTTCTATAGCTTGAAAATATCCAGCGGGCCGTGTTTAAATGTTAATTGTGTAGAATTATGCACAGGTAGCACAGGTAACTTCTTTTTTTTAATGCTGTTTTGAAAGACTGTGTCACGTTACTTCAAACTTGACACCTCATTGGCTGCTTCTGAGACAGGATCTATTGTTTCAGTCGCAATTTACCAAACGTGAGTCTTGCTTTTTGAAAGAGCAAATTTTTTGACACAAAATTTTTCCGCACCGAAGTTTTATACACAGAATTTTTTTACACAGAATTTTTTTACACTGAATTTTAAAATACAGAATTTTTATTGGCTGAATTTTAAAATACTGAATTGTATTGACGGAATTGTAAAACACTAAATTTTATACACTGATTATTTTTTTATGAACTGATTTCTAAAACCCTACATTTTTATACACTGAATTCTTTTGCACTGAAATTTTAGACACTACATGTTTTCACACTGAATTTATATACACTGAATTTTATACACTGATTTTTATATAAATTGATGTTTACAACACTACATTTTTATACACTGAATTTTTTTGCACTGAATTTTTAGACACTGAATTTTAAAATACTGATTTTTTTGACTGAATTTTAAAACACAAAATTGTATACACTGATTTTTTATAAATTGATTTTTAAAACACTACATTTTTTATACACTGAATTTTTTTCACTGAATTTTTAGACTGACTTTTTTCACACTGAATTTCAATAAACTGAATTTTAAAATACTGAATTTTTATACACAATTTTTATTCTGCGATTTTTTTTACATTGAATTTTTATAAATGGAATATTAAAAGACTGCATTTTTTAGAAAAATATTTTTTTTACACTGATTTTTTTTACTACATTTTTTTACATAGATTTTTTTTTACTACATTTTTTTACACTGAATTTTAAAACACATTATTTTTATACACTGTTTTTTTTAACACTGAATTCTTATACACTAACATTTTTCATACTGAATTTTTATACACTGAATTTTTTCACAGAGATTTTTTTTCCACTAAATTTTAAAACACTGACTTTTTATATGCTGATTTTTCATATATATGAAATTTTTATAAAGTGAATTTTTTGCACTAAATTTTAAAACACTGAATTTTTATACACTGACTTTTTTCACACTGAATTTTAATCAAATTAATTTTAAAATACAGAATTTTTATACACATCATTTTTATTCTGCGATTTTTTACACTGAATTTTTTATAAATTGAATATAAAAGACTGCATTTTTTGCACTGATTTTTTTTTACTACATTATTTTACACTGAATTTTAAAACACTGAATTTTTATACCCTTTTTTTTTTACACTGAATTCTTATACAGTAACATTTTTCATACTGAATTTTTACACACTGAATTTTTTTACACTGATTTTTTTGTACTACATTTTTAAACACTGACTTTTTCTATGCTGATTTTTCTTATACATGGAGTTTTTATAAACTGAATTTTTTACACTACATTTTAAAACACTGAATTTTTATACACTGACTTTTTTCACATTGAATTTTAATAAACTGAATTTTAAAATACAGAATTTTATACACAATTTTTATTCTGCGATTTTTTTACACTGAATTTTCCAAAATGTAATATTAAAAGACTCCATTTTTTATAAACATGATTTTTTTTGCACTGATTTTTTTTACTACATTTTTATACGCTGAATTTTAAAACAGAATTTTTATACACTGTTTTTTTTAACACTGAATTCTTAAACGCTAACATTTTGCATACTGAATTGTTTTACACTGAATTTTTTTACACTGATTTTTTTGCACTGAATTTTAAAACACTGACTTTTTATATACTGATTTTTCTTGCACATGGAATTTTTATAAACTGAATTTTTTACACTAAATTTTAAAATACTGGCTTTTTTCAAACTGAAATTTTATACACCAAATATTTATACAATGAATTTTAAAACATTGAATTAAATTTTTAATATAATTGTCATTATAATTTGATGTAAAAAAAATAAATAAATAAGAGTTCCCAAAATTCAAACACAAAAGCTTTCATAATAGACACAAACTAACCTCCATGTAACCAGAAAAAGCTTTTTTTTTATCACCTGTATTTTGCTTTGAAAAAGTTTCCAAAGATGATCAACACTGACTACTTTATTTATTTATTATCTTCACCTGTTATTTTCTCCACGTCTATTCCTGCTCACCTTTGTCTTCCCACCTGTCCTTGTCTTGTCCCCGGACTATATTTAGCTCCTCGGTTTCTGTCCAGTCTTGTTGGCTCATTTCTTGTCTGCTCGTCTTCCCACGCGCGCGACACCTTTTTTTTTTTTTTTTTTTTGTGATGTCTGCCCTTTTCACACTTCTTTTTGTGTTACTTAAGATAAAGTGTGCGTCCGCCCGCATCCAGCTCTGTACAAAAGACAGATGTGCAGGACAAGATAAGATAAGATAAGAAGTACTTACAAGTAGAACTGCTTTAGATTTGGCTTCGGTCTGCATAAATGGTTCTTGGTCAGGATTGTTAAACCTTTTTGTCAAACTTTATCTTTTAAAGCTCTTAGTGGATATCACACACAAGCAAGCTCAGAAGCAAAAGCTACATTTAGCGAGCCATCTTATGTTACCATTAGTGGTTTTAACAGATCATAACATTTACAGGCTTTTTTAAAAAAAAACATTTTTACACTGAATTTTTATACACTGAATTTTAAAATACTGCGTGTGTGTTATGTGGGACTTAGTTTACGTGTTAAAACCCCACCAGAGGTCGGGATGTAATGCTTATAAAACACTGAAAAGTTCATGTAAAGTTTGAAAAACAACCTCTTTATTTATTATTCTCTTAACATGTTTTCTGGACTATAGAGCGCACCCGGATATAAGCCGCACCCACTAAATCTTAGAAGAAAAACATGTGTTTCCATATATTAGCTGCACCAGACTATTAGTCGCAGATGTGCACGTTGTGAAATTAGTTATTTACACAGAAATATTCTGTAAATGTTTATTTACATACCTTAATTGTTTCAAAACGGTGTTTGTAACACGGCAGTAAAACGGTTGATCAAACAAAACAGAGATCATCGTCATGGACCCACTAGCTGCGGAACCTAGCTCTGCAATCAGCTAAACAGACTCAATAACTCCACGGTGACGCTGAATTCTTTTCCACTGAATTTTTATAGACTGAATGTTTATAGACTGAATTTTTATAGACTGAATTTTAAAATACTGAATTTTTATTGGCTGAATTTTGACACACTACGTTTATACACTGAATTTTTTTTTACAGTGAATTTTTATAGATGGATTTTTAAAACACTACATTTTTATACACAATTTTTTTACACCGAATTTTTATACACTGAATTTTTTTCACACTGAATTTTAATACACTGAATTTTGAAATACTGAATTCTTTATACATTGATTTTTTATTCACTGATTGTTTTACACTGAATTTTTATAATTTGAATTTTAAAAGACTGAAATTTTATCGACAATTTTTTTACGCTGAATTCTTTTCCACTGAATTTTTGTACACTGAGTTTTTTCCACTGAATTTTTATAGACTGAATTTTTATACACTGAATTGTTATTGACTAAATTTTTAATTACTAAATTTATACACTGATTTTTTTTTTACAGTGAATTTTTATAAAATGATTTTTAAAACACTAAATTTTTCTACAAAATTGTTTTACACTGAGTGTTTATCTACTGAATTTTAAAATATTGAACATTTATTGGCTGAATTTTGACACACCACGTTTATACACTGAATTTTTTTTTACAGTGAAATTTTATAAATGGATTTTTAAAACACTACATTTTTATACACCATTTTTTTACACCGAATTTTTATACACTGAATTTTTTTCACACTGAATTTTAATACACTGAATTTTAAAATACTGAATTTTAATACATTGATTTTTTTATTGACTGATTTTTTTTACACTGAATTTTTATAATTTGAATTTTAAAAGACTGGAATTTTATCGACAATTTTTTTACGCTGAATTCTTTTCCACTGAATTTTTATACACTGAATTGTTATTGACTGAATTTTTAAACACTAAATTTATACACTGATTTTTTTTTTACAGTGAATTTTTATAAAATGATTTTTAAAACACTACATTTTTCTACACAATTGTTTTACACTGAGTTTTTATCTACTGAATTTTAAAATATTGAACTTTTATTCACGGAATTTTTATTCACAGATCTTTTTTTACACATAATTTTTTTAATTAAATTTTAAGACTGAAATTTTATCAACAGAATTTTTTTTACTCTGAATCCTTTTACCCTGATTTTTTATAAACTGATTTTTTTCCCACTGAATTTTAAAACACTGAATTTTTATACACTGAACTGTTGTACTGACTTTTTTCAAACAGAAATTTTACACACCGAATTTTTATACAATGAATTTTAAAACATAAAATTGTATTTTTAATTGTCATTATAATTTGATGTAAAAAAAAAAAAATGTGGGGCCCCCTGCTTTAGACAATGTTTTACAATTATTAATACTTTGATACCAAATTGATACCAACATCTCAGAAATACACTGATACCTGTTTTTTTAGTATCATCCCTACGGAATACTGGACAATACTTTTTCCTCCGTGGGTGTGCTGAGTCAGCTCCAAAGGCGAAACCCTGCTGTCTTAAAAAAAAATAAAAAAAATAAATAAATAAATAAATACAAAAAATAAATAAATAAATTTAAAAAAAAATAATAATAAAATAAAAAATACAAAAAAATAAAAATAAAAAAAAAAAAAATATATATATATATATATATATATATATATATATATATATATATATATATATATATATATATATATATATATATATATGTATATATATATATATATATATTTTATATATATCCATATATTTATATATATTTATCCAAATATTTATTTATTCATCAGTTTATTTAATTATTCTTCCGGTTGGCCCTAGCTCGTAAAGAAGCGATAATGGAAGTGTGTGAGCAGAAATGATCCACTTTGGAGCTATATTTAGCGAGTAGAGCTACATATTAAAAGTGCGTTGTGCGTTTATTCAATAGTCGAATACTAGCGAAGTATTCATGCTGCGAGTGAGAGCCTAGATCTGCCACCACAAGCCCAGGGACGCCTGGAATCCGTCCCTTAGGGTGGGGGGTACTGTCATGACCTGTTGTACAGCTCTGTTATAGTTTTCCTGTGTTTTGTGTTCATTTCTGTTGTCAAGGCTACTTTCCTGCCTTAGCTATCGTTTGTTGCTAGGAGCGCTGATTTAGCACACCCGCCTCTGCGTGGTGATTAGGACACGCACTTGCGCCTTTATTTTGCCAGTCTACCTTGCGCGTGTTAGCTAAATGCTACTGTTCTACCTTGCATGGCTAATCCTGCACAGTTTGCACCGTGTTCTCGTGCGCTTCCTGCGGCACGACACCTGTTCTAAGGATTTTAACGAGCCGTCTTTCGTGCACGCTACGCTGTCTCTTGTCTTTTTGCAGTGCACACCATGTGACTTTTGAACGCCGACAACAGGTCATGTCTGACATGGAGTGTTTCTGCTTTGTGTCAAAAAGCCTCCTCCTCCTCCTCCTCCGCGGGCCTGGCTCCGCCCCTCGGGGGAGTCATGGCGGCTGTGATCTCGTTAGCGCCGCTGCCGCGAGGACAATTGCTGAGCTGGCGCTTTATGCTGGTGGTGCATCTGGCAGGCCCGCGTCTGTCAGGACGGGAGAGAAGGAAGGAGAGCAAATATTCCCACCAAAGTTTTGTCAGAAGGAAAGGAAAGGTTTGGAGAAAGAAGTCATGTGACACACGTCTCTCTAACGAGCCACATCAATCAATAATACGTCTCCAAATGTTACTTGTGTGTCTGAACATAAACACTACACTTTATCATGGTGACACTACACTTCATCATAGTGAAACTACACTTTATGATAGTCAACTACACGTTATGATAATGACACTACACTTTATGAAAATGACACTACACTTTATGATAATGGCACTACACTTTATGATAGTCGACTACACTTTATCATAATGACACTACACTTTATGATAATGACACTATATTTTCTGATAGTCGCACTACACTTTATGGTAGTCACACTACACTTTATTATAGTGACACTACACTTTATAATGGTGACACCACACTTTATGATGGTGACACTACACTTTATGATAGTCACACTACACTTTATGATAGTCACACTACACTTTTATGATAGTGACACTACACTTCATGACAGTGACACTACACTTTATGATAGAGACACTACACTTTATGATAGTCACACTACACTGTATGATAGTGACACTTCACTTTATGATAGTGACACTACACTTTATGATAGTCAAACTACACTTTATGATGGTGACAGTACACTTTATGATAGTCACACTACACTTTTCAATGTGACACTACACTTTATGATAGTGAAACTATATGATAGTCGATTAAACTTTATGATAATGACACTACACTTTATGATAATGAAATTACGTTGTATGATAGTCACACCACACTTTATGGTAGTCACACTACACTTTATGATAGTGACACTACACTTTAGAATGGTGACATCACACTTAATGATGGTGACACCACACTTTATGGTAGTCACACTACACTTTATGATAGTGACACTACACTTTAGAATGGTGACATGACACTTAATGATGGTGACACTACACTTTATGATAGTCACACTACACTCCATGATAGTGACACTACACTTTATGATAGTGACACTACATTTTAAAATAGTGACACTACACTTTATGATAATGACACTATATTTTATGATAGTCACACTACACTTTATACTAGTGACACTGTACTTTATGGTATTGATACAACACTTCATACTAGTGACACTACACTTTATAATAGTGACACTACACTTTATGATAGTGAAACTATATGATAGTCGATTAAACTTTATGATAATGACACTACACTTTATGATAATGAAATTACGTTTTATGATAGTCACACCACACTTTATGGTAGTCACACTACACTTTATGATAGTGACACTACACTTTAGAATGGTGACATCACACTTAATGATGGTGACACTACACTTTATGATAGTCACACTACACTCCATGATAGTGACACTACACTTTATGATAGTGACACTACATTTTAAAATAGTGACACTACACTTTATGATAATGACACTATATTTTATGATAGTCACACTACACTTTATACTAGTGACACTGTACTTTATGGTATTGATACAACACTTCATACTAGTGACACTACACTTTATAATAGTGACACTACACTTTATGATAGTGAAACTATATGATAGTCGATTAAACTTTATGATAATGACATTACACTTTATGATAATGAAATTACGTTTTATGATAGTCACACCACACTTTATGGTAGTCACACTACACTTTATGATAGTGACACTACACTTTACAATGGTGACATCACACTTAATGATGGTGACACTACACTTTATGATAGTCACACTACACTCCATGATAGTGACACTACACTTTATGATAGTGACACTACATTTTAAAATAGTGACACTACACTTTATGATAATGACACTATATTTTATGATAGTCACACTACACTTTATACTAGTGACACTGTACTTCATGGTATTGATACAACACTTCATACTAGTGACACTACACTTTATGATAGTGACACTGCACTCTATGATCGTGACACTACACTTTATACTAGTGACACTGTACTTTATGGTATTGATACAACACTTCATACTAGTGACACTACACTTCATGGTAGTGATACTGCACTTTATACTAGTGACACTACACTTTATGGTATTGATACAACACTTTATACTAGTGACACTGTACTTTATGATGGTGACACTACACTTTATACTATTGACACTGCACTTTGTAATGAGAGACTTCAGCTTCCCTGGAAATTGATTTTGAAGCCATGAATTGAGGAGGTCAGAATCTCTCCTCCCTGATCTGTCTTTCATAGGAGTGACTGAGTCCTGAAGTTGGTCTGGAGAGGAGAACCCAGATCTTTGTGGTGTGTTTGGACATGTTGGTGTTCAATGTAAGTTGGACATGTTGGTGTTCAATTTAATGTTTGGAAATGTTGGTGTTCAATGTAAGTTGGACATGTTGGTGTTCAATGTAATGTTTGGAAATGTTGGTGTTCAATGTAAGTTGGACATGTTGGTGTTCAATGTAAGTTGGAGAGTGACGGGAGAGACATGGACGCTGGAATGGAGCTCAGTAGGGAGGTCGGCTCTCACAGCACAACAGCATCAGTCACAGCCGCCTCACAGACCGCTTATCAGGCAGATAAGGACAGGCTACTGCGTGTGTGTGCATGTGTGTGTGTGTGTGTGTGTTTGCGTGTGTGTGTGTGTGTGTGTGTGTGTGTGCGTGTGTGTGTGTGTGTGTGTGTGTGTGTGTGTGTGTGTGTGTGTGTGTGTGTGTGTGTGTGTGTGTGTGTGTGTGTGTGTGTGTGTGTGTGTGTGCGTGTGAGACGCTACAGCATGTAGTAATGTTAGCATATGCTAGCTAAACGATAAAACATTTACACGTTAGCACGACATGTTTTTTTAAGTTGGAAGTGTAATTCTTGTAGGCTGAAATGTAAACACTGCTATTAACACACATGATGATAGAAGTGTTCTGTTTCGTACTTTGAAAATACTTTTTACTACACTTTATGATAGTCACACTACACTTTATGATAGTCACACTACACTTTAGGATAGTCACACTACACTTTATGATAGTCACACTACACTTTATGATCGTGACACTACACTTTATGATAGTCACACTACACTTTATGATCGTGACACTACACTTTATGATAGTCACACTACACTTTATGATCGTGACACTACACTTTATGAGAGTCACACTACACTTTATGATGGTCACACTACACTTTATGATCGGGACACTACACTTTATGATAGTCACACTACAGATTATGATAGTCACACTACACTTTATGATCGTGACACTACACTTTATGATAGTCAGACTACACTTTATGATAGTGCCACTACACTTTATGATGGTCACACTACACTTTATGATAGTCACACTACAGTTTATGATAGTGGAACTACACTTTATGATAGTCACACTACACGTTATGATAGTCACACTACACTTTATGATCGTGACACTACACTTTATGATAGTCACACTACACTTTATGATCGTGTCACTACCCTTTATGTGAGTGACATTACACTTTATGATAGTGACGGTACACATTATACTAGTGACTCTACACTTTATTATAGTCACACTACACGTTATGATATTCACACTACACTTTATGATAGTTGTACTACACTTTATGATAGTCACACTACACTTTATGATAGTCACACTACAGATTATGATAGTCACACTACACTTTATGATCGTGATACTACACTTTATGATAGTCAGACTACAGTTTATGATAGTGGCACTACACTTTATGATAGTCACACTACACTTTATGATAGTGCCACTACACTTTATGATGGTCACACTACACTTCATGATAGTCACACTACAGTTTATGATAGTGGAACTACACTTTATGATAGTCACACTACACGTTATGATAGTCACTCTACACTTTATGATCGTGACACTACACTTTATGATAGTCACACTACACTTTATGATCGTGTCACTACCCTTTATGTGAGTGACATTACACTTTATGATAGTGACGGTACACATTATACTAGTGACTCTACACTTTATTATAGTCACACTACACGTTATGATATTCACACTACACTTTATGATAGTTGTACTACACTTTATGATAGTCACACTACACTTTATGATAGTCACACTACAGATTATGATAGTCACACTACACTTTATGATCGTGACACTACACTTTATGATAGTCAGACTACAGTTTATGATAGTGGCACTACACTTTATGATAGTCACACTACACTTTATGATAGTGCCACTACACTTTATGATGGTCACACTACACTTTATGATAGTCACACTACAGTTTATGATAGTGGAACTACACTTTATGATAGTCACACTACACGTTATGATAGTCACACTACACTTTATGATCGTGACACTACACTTTATGATAGTCACACTACACTTTATGATCGTGTCACTACCCTTTATGTGAGTGACATTACACTTTATGATAGTGACGGTACACATTATACTAGTGACTCTACACTTTATTATAGTCACACTACACGTTATGATATTCACACTACACTTTATGATAGTTGTACTACACTTTATGATAGTCACACTACACTTTATGATAGTCACACTACAGATTATGATAGTCACACTACACTTTATGATCGTGACACTACACTTTATGATAGTCAGACTACAGTTTATGATAGTGGCACTACACTTTATGATAGTCACACTACACTTTATGATAGTGCCACTACACTTTATGATGGTCACACTACACTTCATGATAGTCACACTACAGTTTATGATAGTGGAACTACACTTTATGATAGTCACACTACACGTTATGATAGTCACACTACACTTTATGATCGTGACACTACACTTTATGATAGTCACACTACACTTTATGATCGTGTCACTACCCTTTATGTGAGTGACATTACACTTTATGATAGTGACGGTACACATTATACTAGTGACTCTACACTTTATTATAGTCACACTACACATTATGACATTCACACTACACTTTATGATAGTTGTACTGCACTTTATGATAGTCACACTACACTTTATGATAGTCACACTACAGATTATGATAGTCACACTACACTTTATGATCGTGACACTACACTTTATGATAGTCAGACTACAGTTTATGATAGTGGCACTACACTTTATGATAGTCACACTACACTTTATGATAGTGCCACTACACTTTATGATGGTCACACTACACTTTATGATAGTCACACTACAGTTTATGATAGTGGAACTACACTTTATGATAGTCACACTACACATTATGATAGTCACACTACACGTTATGATAGTCCCACTACACTTTATGATAGTCACACTACACAATATGAGTGTCACTACCCTTTATGTGAGTGACATTACACTTTATGATAGTGACGGTACACATTATACTAGTGACTCTACACTTTATTATAGTCACACTACACGTTATAATATTTACACTACACTTTATGATAGTTGTACTACACTTTATGATAGTCACACTACACTTTATGATGGTCACACTACACGTTATGGTAGTCACACTACACTTTATGATAGTCACACTGCACTTTATGATGGTCACACTACACTTTATGATAGTCACACTACAGTTTATGATAGTGGCACTACACTTTAGGATGGTCACACTACACTTTATGATAGTGCCACTATACATTATGAGTGTCACTACCCTTAATGTGAGTGACATTACACTTTATTATAGTGACACTACACTACATGATAGTGACATTATACTAG
>NC_084753.1:32158252-32378252 GCF_033978785.1 Entelurus aequoreus
TAGTGGGTGCGGCTTATGGTCCGGTGCGGGTGAAATATGGAAAGCTATTTTTCCCTTCTAAAATTTAGTGGGTGTGGCTTATTGGCGCGGCTAATATATGGAAACATATTTTCCTTCTAAATTTAGTGGGTGTGGCTTACAGTCCGGTGCAGCTAATATATGGAAAACCATTTTTCTTTTCTAAAATTTTGTGGGTGCGGCTTTTTGGTGCGGCTAATATATGGAAACATATTTTCCTTCTAAATTTAGTGGGTGTGGCTTACAGTCCGGTGCGGCTAATATATGGAGGAACATTTTTTTCCTGTTAGAATTTAGTGGGTGCGACTTATAGCCCGGTGCGGCTAATATGTGGAGGAACATTTTTTTTCCTTGTAAAATTTAGTGGGTGCGACTTATAGTCCAATGTGGCATATATATGGAAAAAATGTTCCTTCTGAAATGTAGTGGGTGCGGCTTATGGTCCGGTGCAGCCAATATATGGAAAACCATTTTTCTTTTCTAAAATTTTGTGGGTGCGTCTTTTTGGTGCGGCTAATATATGGAAACATATTTTCCTTCTAAATTTAGTGGGTGTGGCTTACAGTCCGGTGCGGCTAATATATGGAGGAACATTTTTTCCCTTTTAAAATTTAGTGGGTGCGACTTATAGTCCAATGTGGCATATATATGGAAAAAATGTTCCTTCTGAAATGTAGTGGGTGCGGCTTATGGTCCGGTGCAGCTAATATATGGAAAACCATTTTTCTTTTCTAAAATTTTGTGGGTGCGTCTTTTTGGTGCGGCTAATATATGGAAACATATTTTCCTTCTAAATTTAGTGGGTGTGGCTTACAGTCCGGTGCGGCTAATATATAGAGGAACATTTTTTTCCTGTTAGAATGTAGTGGGTGCGACTTATAGTCCGGTGCGGCTAATATATGGAGGAACATTTTTTTTCCTTGTAAAATTTAGTGGGTGCGACTTATAGTCCGGTGTTGCTAATATATGGAGGAACATTTTTTTCCTTTTAAAATTTAGTGGGTGCGACTTATAGTCCAATGTGGCATATATATGGAAAAAATGTTCCTTCTGAAATGTAGTGGGTGCGGCTTATGGTCCGGTGCGGCTAATATAGGAAAAACCATTTTTCTTTTCTAAAATTTTGTGGGTGCGGCTTTTTGGTGCGGCTAATATATGGAAACATAGTTTCCTTCTAAATTTAGTGGGTGTGGCTTACAGTCCGGTGCGGCTAATATATGGAGGAACATTTTTTTCCTGTTAGAATTTAGTGGGTGCGACTTATAGTCCGGTGCGGCTAATATATGGAGGAACATTTTTTTTCCTTGTAAAATTTAGTGGGTGCGACTTATAGTCCGGTGCGGCTAATATATGGAGGAACATTTTTTTCCTTTTTAAAATTTAGTGGGTGCGACTTATAGTCCAATGTGGCATATATATGGAAAAAATGTTCCTTCTGAAATGTAGTGGGTGCGGCTTATGGTCCGGTGCGGCTAATATATGAAAAACCATTTTTCTTTTCTAAAATTTTGTGGGTGCGGCTTTTTGGTGCGGCTAATATATGGAAACATATTTTCCTTCTAAATTTAGTGGGTGCGGCTTACAGTCCGGTGCGGCTAATATATGGAGGAACATTTTTTTCCTGTTAGAATTTAGTGGGTGCGACTTATAGTCCGGTGCGGCTAATATATGAAGGAACATTTTTTTCCTGTTAGAATTTAGTGGGTGCGACTTATAGTCCAATGTGGCATATATATGGAAAAAATGTTCCTTCTGAAATGTAGTGGGTGCGGCTTATGGTCCGGTGCGGCTAATATATGGAAAACCATTTTTCTTTTCTAAAATTTTGTGGGTGCGGCTTATTGGTGCGGCTAATATATGGAAACATAGTTTCCTTCTAAATTTAGTGGGTGTGGCTTACAGTCCGGTGCGGCTAATATATGGAGGAACATTTTTTTCCTGTTAGAATTTAGTGGGTGCGACTTATAGTCCAATGTGGCATATATATGGAAAAAATGTTCCTTCTGAAATGTAGTGGGTGCGGCTTATGGTCCGGTGCGGCTAATATATGGAAAACCATTTTTCTTTTCTAAAATTTTGTGGGTGCGGCTTATTGGTGCGGCTAATATATGGAAACATATTTTCCTTCTAAATTTAGTGTGTGCGGCTTACAGTCCGTTGCGGCTAATATATGGAGGAACATTTTTTTCCTGTTAAAATTTAGTGGGTGCGACTTATAGTACGGTGCGGCTAATGTATGGAAAATCTTTTTTTTCCTTCTAAAATTTAGTGGGTGTGGCTTACAGTTCGGTGCGGCTAATATATGGAGGAACATTTTTTTCCTTTTAAAATTTAGTGGGTGCGACTTATAGTCCAATGTGGCATATATATGGAAAAAATGTTCCTTCTAAAATGTAGTGGGTGCGGCTTATGGTCCGGTGCGGCTAATATATGGAAAACCATTTTTCTTTTCTAAAATTTTGTGGGTGCGGCTTATTGGTGCGGCTAATATATGGAAACATATTTTCCTTCTAAATTTAGTGGGTGTGGCTTACAGTCCGTTGCGGCTAATATATGGAGGAACATTTTTTTCCTATAAAAATGTAGTGGGTGCGACTTATAGTCCAATGTGGCATATATATGGAAAAAATGTTCCTTCTAAAATGTAGTGGGTGCGGCTTATGGTCCGGTGCGGCTAATATATGGAAAGCTATTTTTCCCTTCTAAAATTTGGTGGGTGCGGCTTATTGGTGCGGCTAATATATGGAAACATATTGTCCTTCTAAATTTAGTGTGTGCGGCTTACAGTCCGTTGCGGCTAATATATGGAGGAACATTTTTTTCCTGTTAAAATTTAGTGGGTGCGACTTATAGTCCGGTGCGGCTAATATATGGAAAATCTTTTTTTTCCTTCTAAATTTAGTGGGTGTGGCTTACAGTCTGGTGCGGCTAATATATGGAGAAACATTTTTTCCCTTTTAAAATTTAGTGGGTGGGGCTTATAGTCCGGTGCCGCTAATATATCTAAAAAAAAACCTTTATTTTCTTCTAAAATTTAGTCCGGGAAAAAAAGTCTGGCATACACAGTAGGCAAATAATGTGCCGCAGTGCAGTGGTTGGGAATCACTTTTGTTTTTCCAGGATCATATTATTTTTTCCACTAAGCTGGCACTGCTCTCCTCCCCTCGATGGGTGAATCCACAAAAGGTGCCAGTGGGGGGTCCATGATATTTCTGACTGATGTTTACTTCAACAGTGGAACCATTTTCCCCATGCTTACTGTTCCGCTGTGTGTTGTTAGCATGTCGCGCAGCTCTCTGGCCTGGAGGCGCCATGTGAGCACGCAGACGTGTGCACGAATGAATGACACCGCTTGGTGTTTGGTTCAAGTACTGATGTACAGCGGGGACATGCACATGTGCATATTTGTTAATAACACCAGTTTACATGTGCTATACATCTGCGCGCCATATGTTTGCACTTAGCGTGTGTGTACCAGTGTGTGTGTGTGTGTGTTCTTGTATTGCTACCCTTCTTGAAACATCGACAAGGAAAAGTACCTTCCATATGAGGACCGGTGAACAAGTTAGGACCGAAATCATGGTCACAATACGGAAAACCATTGCATTTAATAGAGAGCCAAATACTACAGTCCGTGAACATTGCTCCAAAGTCAGGATTTTTTGTTGATTTAATGAACAACCCGCGTCCCATTTGTGACCATAGGATGAACAAATACACTACAGTACTAAGACTATAGTGGTCATTAACAGTTAGCTTCTACAGCTGGGTTGCCCAAAGTGCGGCACAGGGGCCATCTGTGGTCCGTGACTCGTTTGTCCTTGGCCTTAAGCACATTACAAAAAACGAAAAATAGAGATCTCATTTGCACCCCTGGTGGTGAAATCTATCAAAATTCGGATGGTCCCAAAAAGGAGGGATTTTTCACATTGACTGTGTGTCAGTTTTAAAAGTGGTCCCCCTCTGGTCAACATATGAAATAACAAGTGTGTGTAAAAAAAAATGAAGTGCTGTCCCTTTGGTCAACATATGAAATAACAAGTGGGCGTAAGAAATTGAAATGCGCCCCCTTTGGCCGAAATTCATTTAAAAAAATAAACAAATACGTATATAGAGACATACCGTAATAACTTGAAGTAAATAATGAAGATTAAGAATCAATTACAAACAAAAAAATCCCCCCCAAAATGATTAACTAAAAGCTTACCTTTTTTATATTTGCATAGTATGTATATATTATTAATGTTGTAAATACAAATCTTCATATATCTAGAAAGGGTGGACCTAAAGAGGTAGGCATTTTCCGGAGGTCTCAAGTAGGTAACTCATACAGGAGTGTGTGTATGGGTGTGTGTGTGTGTGTTGTATTTCTACCCTTCTTGAGACACCGACAAGGAAAAGTACCTTCCATATGAGGACCGGTGAACAAGTTAGGACCGAAATCATGGTCCCAATACGGAAAACCATTGCATTTAATAGAGAGCCAAATACCACAGTCCGTGAACATTGCTCCAAAGTCAGGATTTTTTGTTGATTTAATTAACAACCCGCGTCCCATTTGTGACCATAGGATGAACAAATACACTACAGTACTAAGACTATAGGGGCCATTAACAGTTAGCTTCTACAGCTGGGTTGCCCAAAGTGCGGCACAGGGGCCATCTGTGGTCCGTGACTCGTTTGTCCTTGGCCTTAAGCACATTACAAAAAACGAAAAATAGAGATCTCATTTGCACCCCTAGTGGTGAAATCTATCAAAATTCGGATGGTCCCAAAAAGGAGGGATTTTTCACATTGACTGTGTGTCAGTTTTAAAAGTGGCCCCCCTCTGGTCAACATATGAAATAACAAGTGTGTGTAAAAAAAATGAAGTGCTGCCCCTCTGGTCAACATATGAAATAACAAGTGGGCGTAAGAAATTGAAATGCGCCCCCTTTGGCCGAAATTCATTTAAAAAAATAAACAAATACGTATATAGAGACATACCGTAATAACTTGAAGTAAATAATGAAGATTAAGAATCAATTACAAACAAAAAAATCCCCCCCAAAATGATTAACTAAAAGCTTACCTTTTTTTATATTTGCATAGTATGTATATATTATTAATGTTGTAAATACAAATCTTCATATATCTAGAAAGGGTGGACCTAAAGAGGTAGGCATTTTCCGGAGGTCTCAAGTAGGTAACTCATACAGGAGTGTGTGTATGGGTGTGTGTGTGTGTGTTGTATTTCTACCCTTCTTGAGACACCGACAAGGAAAAGTACCTTCCATATGAGGACCGGTGAACAAGTTAGGACCGAAATCATGGTCCCAATACGGAAAACCATTGCATTTAATAGAGAGCCAAATACTACAGGCCGTGAACATTGCTCCAAAGTCAGGATTTTTTGTTGATTTAATTAACAACCCGTGTCCCATTTGTGACCATAGGATGAACAAATACACTACAGTACTAAGACTATAGTGGTCATTAACAGTTAGCTTCTACAGCTGGGTTGCCCAAAGTGCGGCACAGGGGCCATCTGTGGTCCGTGACTCGTTTGTCCTTGGCCTTAAGCACATTACAAAAAACGAAAAATAGAGATCTCATTTGCACCCCTGGTGGTGAAATCTATCAAAATTCGGATGGTCCCAAAAAGGAGGGATTTTTCACATTGACTGTGTGTCAGTTTTAAAAGTGCTCCCCCTCTGGTCAACATATGAAATAACAAGTGTGTGTAAAAAAAAATGAAGTGCTGTCCCTTTGGTCAACATATGAAATAACAAGTGGGCGTAAGAAAGTGAAATGCGCCCCCTTTGGCCGAAATTCATTTAAAAAAATAAACAAATACGTATATAGAGACATACCGTAATAACTTGAAGTAAATAATGAAGATTTAAAACCAATTACCAGCAAAAAAAACCCCCAAAAATTAACTAAAAGCTTATCTTTTATATTTGCATATTGTGTATATATTATTAGTGTTGTAAATACAAATCTTTATATATCTAGAAAGGGTGGTCCTAAAGAGGTAGGCATTTTCTGGAGGTCTCAAGAAGGTAACACATACAAAAGTGTGTGTGTGTGTGTACAAGCCAGACGTCTGTCAGCTTTCTCCGCACATTACGCGATTTTTACTGCTGCTGTTTTGACTCCCTGAGCGATTGTTGGCCCCTTTTGGTGGAAGCGGTGCTCGTGTGGGTTCTTATTCCCGCCATACACCAAACAGATGCGCACAATCTGTGTTTCGTTGCGCGGTGGAGAACACGGGAGCCTCAACTTTTTTGCCTCCAACTTTAGCCACATACACTGCCACACTGAACAAAAGTGAGCGTTGAAAACGACGACCAGCTGCTGTTAAATAGCAACAGTAAAATGAATACTAGTTGATCACGGTAGCAAATGTAGGGGAGTCCTGCAAACCAAAAAACTATTATGGTTCTAATACGTAGAAAACTTTACTGTAAAAAGAATGAAAACACTACAATGCATTTGCAATCATGTAAATACTCCAAAATGTACAATATTACTATACAGTGTGAATTAAAGATTTTGCAGATTGTACATTTAAATTTACAGCATACCTTCATTGTTGTAAGGGTTCTTCTGTTCAAGAATTAGCCTCGTTACCTTTTTGGCGAACAACTTGTGTTCTTGTGGCAAGTGCTTTCAGACATTGAGGGGTTATGTCTACGTGCTTCATGGCAAACGGCATCATAATGAACCACGCAAGCAGATATATAACAGACACGCAGCATTTAAGTCTCATTGTCAACAGCTGGCTTGAAGGAACGTGTTGTGAGTTGGCCAGTGAAAGGTTGTACAAATACTTTGAAGTTAAAATCCTGGTGTCTTAGAAACACAGGCATTTTGCAGTTACTAGTACTAATGCAGCTGACCCGCGACCCCAAAAGGGACAAGCGGTAGAAAATGGATGGGATGGATAGTACTAATGACAGGGCAGCGCGGGTTGGCTAAGATATATGAAAAAAACCATAATTTTTTTTCTTTTAAAATTTTGTGGGTGCGAATTATACACGGGTGCAATTTATAGTCTGGTGTGGCCAATATATGGAGGAAAAAAAAGATGTTTCTAAAATTTTAGTGGGTGCGGCTTGTATACGATACCAAACCAGCTTCAGGTGTGACTAATATATGAAAGTAAAAGTTATGTTTTCTTCTAAAATGTTAGTGGGTGCGGCTTATATACCATACCATACCAGCTTCAGATTTGGCTAATATATGAAAATAAAAGTTATGTTTTCTTGTAACATTTTAGTGAGTGCGGCTTGTATACCATACCATACCAGCTTCAGGTGTGGCTAATATATGAAAATAAAAGTTATGTTTTCTTCTAAAATTTTAGTGGGTGTGGCTTATATACCATACCATACCAGCTTCAGGTGTGGCTAATATATGAAAATAAAAGTTATGTTTTCTTCTAAAATTTTAGTGGGTGCGGCTTGCATACCATACCATACCAGCTTCAGGTGTGGCTAATATATGAAAATAAAAGTTATGTTTTCTTCTAAAATTTTAGTGGGTGCGGCTTGTATACCATACCATACCAGCTTCAGGTGTGGCTAATATATGAAAATAAAACTTATGTTTTCTTCTAAAATTTTAATGGGTGCGGCTTATATACCATACCATACCAGCTTCAGGTGTGGCTAATATATGAAAATAAAAGTTATGTTTTCTTCTAAAATTTTAGTGGGTGCGGCTTGTATACCATACCATACCAGCTTCAGGTGTGGCTAATATATGAAAATAAAAGTTATGTTTTCTTCTAAAATTTTAGTGGGTGCGGCTTGTATACGATACCAAACCAGCTTCAGGTGTGACTAATATATGAAAGTAAAAGTTATGTTTTCTTCTAAAATGTTAGTGGGTGCGGCTTATATACCATACCATACCAGCTTCAGATTTGGCTAATATATGAAAATAAAAGTTATGTTTTCTTCTAACATTTTAGTGAGTGCGGCTTATATACCATACCATACCAGCTTCAGGTGTGGCTAATATATGAAAATAAAAGTTATGTTTTCTTCTAAAATTTTAGTGGGTGCGGCTTGTATACCATACCATACCAGCTTCAGGTGTGGCTAATATATGAAAATAAAAGTTATGTTTTCTTCTAAAATTTTAGTGGGTGCGGCTTGTATACGATACCAAACCAGCTTCAGGTGTGACTAATATATGAAAGTAAAAGTTATGTTTTCTTCTAAAATGTTAGTGGGTGCGGCTTATATACCATACCATACCAGCTTCAGATTTGGCTAATATATGAAAATAAAAGTTATGTTTTCTTGTAACATTTTAGTGAGTGCGGCTTGTATACCATACCATACCAGCTTCAGGTGTGGCTAATATATGAAAATAAAAGTTATGTTTTCTTCTAAAATTTTAGTGGGTGTGGCTTATATACCATACCATACCAGCTTCAGGTGTGGCTAATATATGAAAATAAAAGTTATGTTTTCTTCTAAAATTTTAGTGGGTGCGGCTTGCATACCATACCATACCAGCTTCAGGTGTGGCTAATATATGAAAATAAAAGTTATGTTTTCTTCTAAAATTTTAGTGGGTGCGGCTTGTATACCATACCATACCAGCTTCAGGTGTGGCTAATATATGAAAATAAAACTTATGTTTTCTTCTAAAATTTTAATGGGTGCGGCTTATATACCATACCATACCAGCTTCAGGTGTGGCTAATATATGAAAATAAAAGTTATGTTTTCTTCTAAAATTTTAGTGGGTGCGGCTTGTATACCATACCATACCAGCTTCAGGTGTGGCTAATATATGAAAATAAAAGTTATGTTTTCTTCTAAAATTTTAGTGGGTGCGGCTTGTATACGATACCAAACCAGCTTCAGGTGTGACTAATATATGAAAGTAAAAGTTATGTTTTCTTCTAAAATGTTAGTGGGTGCGGCTTATATACCATACCATACCAGCTTCAGATTTGGCTAATATATGAAAATAAAAGTTATGTTTTCTTCTAACATTTTAGTGAGTGCGGCTTATATACCATACCATACCAGCTTCAGGTGTGGCTAATATATGAAAATAAAAGTTATGTTTTCTTCTAAAATTTTAGTGGGTGCGGCTTGTATACCATACCATACCAGCTTCAGGTGTGGCTAATATATGAAAATAAAAGTTATGTTTTCTTCTAAAATTTTAGTGGGTGCGGCTTGTATACGATACCAAACCAGCTTCAGGTGTGACTAATATATGAAAGTAAAAGTTATGTTTTCTTCTAAAATGTTAGTGGGTGCGGCTTATATACCATACCATACCAGCTTCAGATTTGGCTAATATATGAAAATAAAAGTTATGTTTTCTTCTAACATTTTAGTGAGTGCGGCTTGTATACCATACCATACCAGCTTCAGGTGTGGCTAATATATGAAAATAAAAGTTATGTTTTCTTCTAAAATTTTAGTGGGTGTGGCTTATATACCATACCATACCAGCTTCAGGTGTGGCTAATATATGAAAATAAAAGTTATGTTTTCTTCTAAAATTTTAGTGGGTGCGGCTTGCATACCATACCATACCAGCTTCAGGTGTGGCTAATATATGAAAATAAAAGTTATGTTTTCTTCTAAAATTTTAGTGGGTGCGGCTTGTATACCATACCATACCAGCTTCAGGTGTGGCTAATATATGAAAATAAAACTTATGTTTTCTTCTAAAATTTTAATGGGTGCGGCTTATATACCATACCATACCAGCTTCAGGTGTGGCTAATATATGAAAATAAAAGTTATGTTTTCTTCTAAAATTTTAGTGGGTGCGGCTTGTATACCATACCATACCAGCTTCAGGTGTGGCTAATATATGAAAATAAAAGTTATGTTTTCTTCTAAAATTTTAGTGGGTGCGGCTTGTATACGATACCAAACCAGCTTCAGGTGTGACTAATATATGAAAGTAAAAGTTATGTTTTCTTCTAAAATGTTAGTGGGTGCGGCTTATATACCATACCATACCAGCTTCAGATTTGGCTAATATATGAAAATAAAAGTTATGTTTTCTTCTAACATTTTAGTGAGTGCGGCTTATATACCATACCATACCAGCTTCAGGTGTGGCTAATATATGAAAATAAAAGTTATGTTTTCTTCTAAAATTTTAGTGGGTGCGGCTTGTATACCATACCATACCAGCTTCAGGTGTGGCTAATATATGAAAATAAAAGTTATGTTTTCTTCTAAAATTTTAGTGGGTGCGGCTTGTATACGATACCAAACCAGCTTCAGGTGTGACTAATATATGAAAGTAAAAGTTATGTTTTCTTCTAAAATGTTAGTGGGTGCGGCTTATATACCATACCATACCAGCTTCAGATTTGGCTAATATATGAAAATAAAAGTTATGTTTTCTTCTAACATTTTAGTGAGTGCGGCTTGTATACCATACCATACCAGCTTCAGGTGTGGCTAATATATGAAAATAAAAGTTATGTTTTCTTCTAAAATTTTAGTGGGTGTGGCTTATATACCATACCATACCAGCTTCAGGTGTGGCTAATATATGAAAATAAAAGTTATGTTTTCTTCTAAAATTTTAGTGGGTGCGGCTTATATATCATACCATACCAGCTTCAGGTGTGGCTAATATATGAAAATAAAAGTTATGTTTTCTTCTAAAATTTTAGTGGGTGCGGCTTGTATACCATACCATACCAGCTTCAGGTGTGGCTAATATATGAAAATAAAAGTTATGTTTTCTTCTAAAATTTTAGTGGGTGCGGCTTGTATACCATACCATACCAGCTTCAGGTGTGGCTAATATATGAAAATAAAACTTATGTTTTCTTCTAAAATTTTAATGGGTGCGGCTTATATACCATACCATACCAGCTTCAGGTGTGGCTAATATATGAAAATAAAAGTTATGTTTTCTTCTAAAATTTTAGTGGGTGCGGCTTGTATACCATACCATACCAGCTTCAGGTGTGGCTAATATATGAAAATAAAAGTTATGTTTTCTTCTAAAATTTTAGTGGGTGCGGCTTATATACCATACCATACCAGCTTCAGGTGTGGCTAACATATGAAAATAAAAGTTATGTTTTCTTTTAAAATTTTAGTGGGTGCGGCTTATATACCATACCATACCAGCTTCAGGTGTGGCTAATATATGAAAATAAAAGTTATGTTTTCTTCTAAAGTTTTAGTGGGTGCGGCTTATAAACCATACCATACCAGCTTCAGGTGTGTCTAATATATGAAAATAAAAGTTATGTTTTCTTTTAAAATTTTAGTGGGTGCGGCTTAAATACCATACCATACCAGCTTCAGGTGTGGCTAATATATGAAGATAAAAGTTATGTTATCTTCTAAAATTTTAGTGGGTGCGGCTTGTATATCATACCATACAAGTTATGTTTTCTTCTAAAATGTTAGTGGGTGCGGCTTGTATACCATACCATACCAGTTTCAGGTGTGGTTAATTTATGAAAATAAAAGTTGTGTTTTCTTCAAAAATTTTAGTGGGTGCGGCTTGTATACCATACCATACCAGCTTCAGGTGTGGCTAATATATGAAAATAAAAGTTATGTTTTCTTCTAAAATTTTAGTGGGTGCGGCTTATATATCATACCATACCAGCTTCAGGTGTGGCTAATATATGAAAATAAAAGTTTTGTTTTCTTCTAAAATTTCAGTGGGTGCGGCTTGTATACCATACCATACCAGCTTCAGGTGTGGCTAATATATGAAAATAAAAGTTATGTTTTTTTCTAAAATTTTAATGGGTGCGGCTTATATACCATACCATACCAGCTTCAGGTGTGGCTAATATATGAAAATAAAAGTTATGTTTTCTTCTAAAGTTTTAGTGGGTGCGGCTTATATACCATACCATACCAGCTTCAGGTGTGTCTAATATATGAAAATAAATGTTATGTTTTCTTTTAAAATTTTAGTGGGTGCGGCTTATATACCATACCATACCAGCTTCAGGTGTGGCTAATATATGAAAATAAAACTTATGTTTTCTTCTAAAATTTTAGTGGGTGCGGCTTTTATATCATACCATACCAGCTTCAGGTGTGGCTAATATATGAAAATAAAAGTTATGTTTTCTTCTAAAATTTTAGTGGGTGCGGCTTGTATACCATACCATACCAGCTTCACGTGTGGCTAATATATGAAAATAAAAGTTATGTTTTCTTCTAAAATTTTAGTGGGTGCGGCTTGTATACCATACCATACCAGCTTCAGGTGTGGCTAATATATGAAAATAAAAGTTATGTTTTCTTTTAAAATTTTAGTGGGTGCGGGTTGTATACCATACCATACCAGCTTCAGGTGTGGCTAATATATGAAAATAAAAGTTATGTTTTCTTTTAAAATTTTAGTGGGTGCGGCTTATATACCATACCATACCAGCTTCAGGTGTGGCTAATATATGAAAATAAAAGTTATGTTTTCTTTTAAAATTTTAGTGGGTGCGGCTTATATACCATACCATACCAGCTTCAGGTGTGGCTAAAATATGAAAATAAAAGTTATGTTTTCTTTAAAAATGTTTGTGGGTGCGGCTTATATACCATACCAGCTTCAGGTGTTTTGCTAATATATGAAAATAAAAGTTATGTTTTCTTCTAAAATTTTAGTGGGTGCGGCTTATATACCATACCAAACCCGCTTCAGGTGTTTTGCTGATAGATAAAAATAAAAGTTATGTTTTCTTCTAAAATTTTAGTGGGTGCGGCTTATATACCATACCATACCAGTTTCAGGTGTGGTAAATATATGAAAATAAAAGTTGTGTTTTCTTCTAAAATTTTAGTGGGTGCGGCTTATAGTTCAGTGCAGCTTATATATGACAAGAATAATTTTTGCCTCCTAAAATTTTTGTGAGTGCCACCTTATACGTGTGCGACTTATAGTTTTTTTTTGCAGTTAATATATGACAAAAGTATTTTTTTTCTTTCCCCCTAACGTTTTAGTAGGTGCGGCTTATATGCGGGTGCGGCTTATGGACCGGTGCGGCTAATGTATGACAAAATAATGTTTTCCTTCTGAAATTTTTGTGGGTGCGGCTTCTATGCAGGTGCAGCTTGTAGTACAGTCCGGCTTATATATGACAAAATAATTTCCCCCCCTGAAATTTAAGTGTGCAGTTTATATGCAGGTATGGCTTGTATCCCGGTGCGGCTTATACTGTATATGACAAAAAATTGCCTGACATTTTTGTGGGTGCGGATTATATACGGGGTCAGTTTATAGTCCGGTGCGGTTTATGTATGAGACAAATGTTTCAGTTTTCCACAAATTTTCGTGGGTGCGGCTTCTGTATGAGTGCGGCTAATATATGACACAAATAATTGTTTTTCTTTCATACATTTTTGTGGGTGCCGCTTATATGTGGGTGCAGCTTATGTATGACACAAATATTTATTTTTTCCAACAATTTTAGTGGGTGCAGCTTCTGTACGGTTGCGGTTTATAGTCCGTTGCGGCTTATATGTGGCAAAATTTTTCCCCCCCTGGAATTTTAGTGTGCGAGGCTTATATGTGGGTGCGGTTTGTGGCCCGGTGCGGCTTATATAAGACAAAAGCTTTCCTGAAATGTTTGTGGGTGCGGCTTATAGTCCGGTGCGGCTAATATATGACACAAATAATTGTTTTTCTTTCATACATTTTTGTGGGTGCCGCTTATATGTGGGTGCAGCTTATGTATGACACAAATATTTATTTTTTCCAACAATTTTAGTGGGTGCAGCTTCTGTACGGTTGCAGTTTATAGTCCGTTGCGGCTTATATGTGGCAAAATATTTCCCCCCCTGGAATTTTAGTGTGCGAGGCTTATATGTGGGTGCGGTTTGTGGCCCGGTGCGGCTTATATAAGACAAAAACTTTCCTGAAATGTTTGTGGGTGCGGCTTATAGTCCGGTGTGGTTTATATATGACACATATATTTATTTTTTCAAAAATTTTAGTGGGTGCAGCTTCTGTACGGGTGCGGCTTATAGTCCGGTGCGGCTATGACACCAATCTTTATTTATTTTTTCACAAATGTTTGTGTGTGCCGCTCATATGTGGGTGCAGCTTATGTATGACACAAATATTTATTTTTTCCAAAACTTTTAGTGGGTGCAGCTTCTGTTCGGTTGCGGCTTTTAGTCCGGTGCGGTTTATATGTGGCAAAATATGTTTTCCCCCTGGAATTTTAGTGTGTGAGGCTTATATGTGGGTGCGGTTTTTGGTCCGGTGCGGCTTATATATGACAAAAACTTTCCTGAAATGTTTGTGGGTGTGGCTTGTATGCGGATTCAGTTTATAGTCCGGTGTGGCTTATATATGACCCAAATATTTGTTTTTGCTAAAATGTTAGTGGGTGCGGCTTCTGTACGGGTGCGCCTTATAGTCTGGTGCGGCTAATTTTTGACAAATAATTTTTTTCTTCTAAATTTTTAGTTGGTGTCACTTATATGCGGGTGCGGTTTGTAGTCCGGTGCAGTTTATATATGACTAAAATATTTTGTTCCTTCTGAAATTTAAGTGAGTGCGGCTTATGTGTGGGCGTATAGTCTGAAAAATACTGAAAAAAATAAAATACTAAAACCCTAACCCCTAACTCAAACCTAACCCTAACTCTAACCCCCTAACTCTAACCCTAACCCTAACCAACTCTCTTTCTTTATGCCTAACTCTAACCCTAACCCTAATCCTAACCCCACCCCCAACCCTAGCCCTAACCCTAACCAACTCTTTTTTCTTTATGCCTAATCCTAACCCCAACCCCAACTCTAACCCCCTAACCCTAACCAACTCTTGGTCTTTATGCCTAACCCTAACCCTAACCCTAATCCTAACCCCACGCCCAACCCTAGCCTTAACCCTAACCAACTCTTTTACTTTATGCCTAATCCTAATCCTAACCCCAACCCTAACCCCAACCCTAACTCTAACCCCCTAACCCTAACCAACTATTTTTCTTTATGCCTAACCCTAACCCTAATTCTAACCCTAATCCTAACCCCAACCCCAACTCTAACCCCCTAACCCTAACCCTAACCCTAACCAACTCTTGTTCTTTATGCCTAACCCTAACCCTAATCCTAACCCCACCCCCAACCCTAGCCTTAACCGTAACCAACTCTTTTATTTTATGCCTAATCCTAACCCTAATCCTAACCCCAACCCTAACCCCAACCCTAACTCTAACCCCCTAACCCTAACTAACTATTTTTCTTTATGCCTAACCCTAACCCTAATTCTAACCCTAATCCTAACCCCAACCCCAACTCTAACCCCCTAACCCTAACCCTAACCAACTCTTGTGCTTTATGCCTAACCCTAACCCTAATCCTAACCCCACCCCCAACCCTAGCCTTAACCCTAACCAACTCTTTTATTTTATGCCTAATCCTAATCCTAACCCTAATCCTAACCCTAACCCCAACCCTAACTCTAACCCCCTAACCCTAACCCTAACCAACTATTTTTCTTTATGCCTAACCCTAACCCTAATTCTAACCCTAATCCTAACCCCAACCCCAACTCTAACCCCCTAACCCTAACCCTAACCAACTCTCGTTCTTTATGCCTAACCCCACCCCCAACCCTAGCCTTAACCCTAACAAACTTTTTCTTTATGCCTAACCCTAATCCTAATTCTAATCCTAACCCCAACCCTAACCCCAACCCTAACTCTAACCCCCTAACCCTAACCAACTCTCTTTCTTTATGCCTAACCCTAACCCTAATCCTAACCCCACCCCCACCCCTAGCCCTAACCCTAAACAACTCTATTGCTTTATGCCTAATCCTAACCCTAATCCTAACCCCAACCCCAAACCCAACCCTACCCCTAACCGTAACCCCAAACCTAACCCTACCCCTAACCCTACACACATCAGTTCAAATGTGAACATAACCCATTTCTTGTGTCTATTATTTATTTATTTTCATTAGCAGGGATTATGTCTGACGATAAAAGTGAACATTGGCGTAAGTTTGTGATTAAAAATGTACATTAGTGCCACATTGTGATGAACGTCAACACAAGATGGCGTCACAATGGCATGAACTAGGATGGAACGGGTCG
The DNA here is from genome assembly GCF_033978785.1 of Entelurus aequoreus. NCBI lineage: Eukaryota > Metazoa > Chordata > Actinopteri > Syngnathiformes > Syngnathidae > Entelurus > Entelurus aequoreus. The sequence continues at coordinate 32,174,334 of NC_084753.1, forward strand.
GCCCGAGGACACGTTAAACAAACCATATGACCTGTATCACATTTGGAAAGAATATTCAAATTCTGTATCGGACTCCAAGAAGGAGAAGCCAAAGAGATTAAGCAAAGGCTAAGCAAATATTAGAATCAGATATCAGAAGTCCAGTAGGAACCAAAAGGGGCCAAGAACAAGAGAAGTAAGATTTGGAAAAGAAAGAAAGAAAGAAAAAGCGACAACAGCGGAGACGTAATGGTCTCCTCCTTGTGAAAGTCTGCACGGCCCAGAAAGACGAGAGAAGAATGTCTGAAGTCCACGTGTGTTTGGACAGATGTGTCGGAGCCTCGGAGCACTGAAGGTGTCCAGCAGGTCGTCTGACAGGACTTGTTCTTGTCAGAGGGAGAACTTGTTGGGAGTCCACCTGCAACATGTCTCTTTTGACAAGTCCAGATTAGATCCACAACGGACACAAGGAAAGATATTCTAGATATTGTTGCGTCAGACCAGTCGTCCTCTCGGGGAATAAAAGTCACTGGTCAACCCCGAGTTCTTTCGGACGACATACACTATATTGCCAAAAGTATTTGGCCACCTGCCTTTACTCACATAAGAACTTGGAGTGCCATCCCATGGAATTGTCCAAAATGTTTTGGTATCCTCGAGCATACTTGAGACTTCGGGAGATGGGGGGGGGTTGAGGTGGGGGGCGGGTTTTGGTGGTAGCGGGGGTGTATATTGTAGCGTCCCGGAAGAGTTAGTGCTGCAAGGGGTTCTGGGTATTTGTTCTGTTGTGTTTATGTTGTGTTATCAGTGTTTCCCATAAACTGCCAAGATACCTGTGGCAGTGGGGGCGTGGTTATGGGCGTGGTCACCATGACATCATCGAGTAATTTGCATAATTTACTACAATGATATGATTTTCTATAAAAAGGCTCAAAAAATGTATACTTACTAATTAATAATAACAGTTTTGTTTTAAACGTCCATCCATCCATCCATTTTACAATATAATTACAACACTTTATGTACATATTTATATACAGATTTGAACAATAAGTTATTCACTGAAATATATTTATATATATAATTGTGGTTCTTACAAAAAATATATCTTATAAAATATAAAAGCTAAAATGTCTCTTAAAGCTCTGCCCCTTTAAAGTTAAAGTTAAAGTTAAAGTACCAATGATTGTCACACACACACTAGGTGTGGTGAAATTTGTCCTCTGCATTTGACCCATCCCCTTGATCACCCCCTGGGAGGTGAGGGGAGCAGTGGGCAGCAGCATAGCCGCGCCCGGGAATCATTTTTGGTGATTTAACCCCCAAATCCAACCCTTGATGCTGAGTGCCAAGCAGGGAGGTAATGGGTCCCATTTGTATAGTCTTTGGTATGACCCGGCCGGGATTTGAACTCACAACCTACCGATCTCAGGGCGGACACTCTAACCACAATTAGTGCGTACTAAATAATTTAACTTTAGCCTACTACTACAACCATATTATTTACCAGCAACATAAAGTGAAACAGAGGCAGAGGTGTCCTGCCACAGTCAGTAACAAATAAACAGAAAACAGTAGTGGTCAAATACAAATAAGGCAACAAGAGAAGTATCCTACACTTCTCTTTTGTAAAGTAAATCTGAACAGCCTATATGGGCATCTACATCAACTATATGATTTGCCTGAGAAGCTGGACAGGACAAAAAAAAAAAAAAAAAAAGTTGTTATTATTATTATTTTTTTAATTTTTAATTTTTATTTGCGGCGGACGTAATTCTTTCATGGCGGGCCGCCACAAATAAATGAATGTGTGGGAAACACTGGTTATGGTGCGGATGTTCTCCCGAAATGTGTTTGTCATTCTTGTTTGGTGTGGGTTCACAGTGTGGCGCATATTTGTAACAGTGTTAAAGTTGTTTATACGGACACCCTCAGTGTGACCTGTATGGCTGTTGACCAAGAATGCCTTGCATTCACTTATGTGTGTGTAAAAGCCGCATATATTATGTGATTGGGCCGGCACGCTGTTTGTATGGTGGAAAAAAGCGTACGTGACGACAGGCTGTAGAGGACGCTAAAGGCAGTGCCTTTAAGGCAGTGGTCCCCAACCACCGGGTCGTGGCCCGGTGCCGGTCCGTGGATCGATTGGTACCGGGCCGCACAATAAAAAAAAAATAAAAAAAACATTTATTAAATCATTCTGTTATTAATATTTCTGGTTCCTACATTATATATCAATATATATCAATACAGTCTGCAGGGATACAGTCCGTAAGCACACATGATTGTATTTTTTATGACCCCCCAAAAAAATAAAGATACCCACCGCTCCCCACCGCAAATTTTTGCGCGTTGACTGGTCCGCAGTTACAAAAAGGTTGGGAACCACTGCTTTAAGGCACGCCCCCAATATTGTTGTCCGGGTGTAATTCGGGAGAATGGTTGCCCCGTGATATTTTCGGGAGAGGCACTGAAATTCGGGAGTCTCCCGGGAAAATCGGGAGGGTTGGCAAGTATGCCCTAGAGTATTCAAAGTTCCTTTCACTGGAACTAAGGGACCAAGCCCAACTCCTGGAAAAACAACCCCACACCATAATTCCTCCTCCACCAAATTTCACAATCGGCACAATGCAGTCCGAAATGTAGCGTTGTCCTGGCAACCTCCAAACCAAGACTGGTCCATCAGATTGCCAGATGGAAAAGCGTGATTCATTACTCCAGACAGAGACCGTGTCTCCACTGCTCTAGAGTCCAGTGCCAACCGAGCCGGTATAGCTCGGTTGGTAGAGTGCCGGCAACTTGAGGGGTTCAGGTTCGATCCCCGCTTCCGCCATCCTAGTCACTAGGTGGGCAAGACACTTTACCCACCTGCTCCCAGTGCCCACCCACACTGGTTTAAATTTAACTTAGATATTGGGTTTCACTATGTAAAAGCGCTTTGTGTCACTAGAGAAAAGTGCTATATAAATATAGTTCACTTTACTTCACTTCACTTTATTATACATGGAGGCGAGGATTAGTGATTTAGAAGTAGCTATAACAGGTACACGGTATAGTACCGAATATGATTCATTAGTATCGCAGTACTATACTAATACCGTACAACCCTAGAAGCTATTATCATATATATCTGATTTATAACACTTAAACACTGCCCAAATTGTGCAAATAAATAGATATGATCAAACTAGTATTCATTTCAGAGATTCCCGAGACATTTTGAGAGATAATGAGGAAGCCAGTCACCTGATCTGTGACGTAGAGCAGGAACCACAGATCTCTTCCCCATCAACAACAATGCTCACCAAGCAGAGTTTGCGAGAGTGCACAAGCGTTCCCATTGTGACGTCAATCTATTGTAAACCGACACCTTTTTTTTACGCAAAATGTGGCCTTATTTTACATCTATAACAAATCCATCAAAGTGAAATATATTCCTGTTTGAAAAGGAGGAGGGAGGGACTCTCCTTCATGCTCAGTCTTGGAATTGACATCATGTTCGGTGTTTTCGGCCATTTAGAAACACTTTAATCCGCTAAAACCTGTCAAGATTATTTGAGGCACTCTTTCCATGACGTCACTGCTCCAGTAAATAACGGCCTATCTACTTCGCCTTCCAGCAAGGTTATTTTTAGCCTGTTCATTTTGGAATCCGACTTGTTTCGGGTGCCAGTTAAAAAAACAAAACTTTTGCAGATTTGAGATAGTGGACTTTTAAACTAAACTGTCCTTGTTTCCCGCAACTGGACCGCTCTACCTGAGGGTTGTGGCAGGAAGTGACGCTCAAAGTGCTGCTTTTGTTGCTTGGCTGGCTCCAAAAGCATGCAGGAGAACGTGGAGGATCTTGAAAACAATGTCAAACCCTTCAAAATAAAAGGGATTTCTAAGGTGAGGGTACTAATCCAGCCAGGCCAACTAAATTGTTGAGGAAAGCTGAGGACCGGGGTGGGGGCGGACTTCTCCCTTCACTAATATTCTTATTTTGTACATTCCGGAGAACCAGTGTCCTCTACGGCAGCTGCGGACCGGTCAACGCTTGAAAATATGTCCCACGGACCGGTAGGGGTGGGAGAGTGGGGGTTATTTATTTATTTTTATTTATTTATTTTTTAAATTTTTTATTTTTATTTTTTTCTTCCCATAAAGAAATACAATCATGTGTGCTTACAGACTGTATCCCTGCAGACTGTATTGATCTATATTGATATATAATGTATATATTGTGTTTTTTATGTTGATTTAATAAAAAATAAAAAATAAATTATTTTTATTTTTTTAAATTTCTTGTGCGGCCCGGTACCAATTTACATGCCTTAATTGTTTCCAAACACTGTTTGTAACACAATAAATCATTTATAAAGGACTGCATTTTCTCCGACTTAATTTGAGCCTGTCCCACTAGACCAGGGGTGTCAAACTGGTTTTCATTGGAGGGCCGCTTGTAACAGTAAATCCTTCATGAATTTGCCTATGAATTTAAATATTTTAGTTTTTTTTAACATAAAGAGTAAAAAAAAAATCTAGATTTTACCAGTTTTTTACAGAAAAAAACTGGCTGCTTAGTTGCCAGACTTTTACTGTAAAATATACGGCGTTTTTTTAAAATTATTATTTTTACAACATATTACTGTAAATATAAATACAGTAGCGCTGTTTAATTTTATTTTGGCAACTCTACTGCCAGTTTTTTACCATAATAAAATGTGGTACCATAAAATCCTCAACCGTGGATTTTACAGTTAAAAAAAAAACAAAAAAAACTGACAGCTCAGTTGACAGAATTTTACTGTAAAAAAAAAACATTGGTCGTTTTTTTTCAATTTACAGTAATATGCTGTAAAAAAAACTCCCTAAATTTTACAGTAAAATCTATTGGTAATTTTTATAGTGTAGTGAAGTGAAGTGAATTACCGTATATTTATATAGCGCTTTTCTCTAGTGACTCAAAGCACTTACGTTAATTCAACTTACATTAATATACTGTAAAAAAAACTCCCTAAATTTTACAGTAAAATCTATTGGTAATTTTTATAGTGTAGTGAAGTGAATTACCGTATATTTATATAGCGCTTTTCTCTAGTGACTCAAAGCACTTACATTAATTCAACTTACATTAATATGCTGTAAAAAAAACTCCCTAAATTTTACAGTAAAATCTATTGGTAATTTTTACAGTGTAGTGAAGTGAAGTGAATTACCGTATATTTATATAGCGCTTTTCTCTAGTGACTCAAAGCACTTACATTAATTCAACTTACATTAATATGCTGTAAAAAAAACTTCCTAAATTTTACAGTAAAATCTATTGGTAATTTTTATAGTGTAGTGAAGTAAATTACCGTATATTTATATAGCGCTTTTCTCTAGTGACGCAAAGCACTTACATTAATTCAACTTACATTAATATGCTGTAAAAAAAACTCCCTAAATTTTACAGTAAAATCTATTGGTAATTTTTACAGTGTAGTGAAGTGAAGTGAATTACCGTATATTTATATAGCGCTTTTCTCTAGTGACTCAAAGCACTTACATTAATTCAACTTACATTAATATGCTGTAAAAAAAACTTCCTAAATTTTACAGTAAAATCTATTGGTAATTTTTATAGTGTAGTGAAGTGAAGTGAATTACTGTATATTTATATAGCGCTTTTCTCTAGTGACTCAAAGCACTTACATTAATTCAACTTACATTAATATGCTGTAAAAAAAAACTCCCTAAATTTTACAGTAAAATCTATTGGTAATTTTTATAGTGTAGTGAAGTGAAGTGAATTACCGTATATTTATATAGCACTTTTCTCTAGTGACTCAAAGCACTTACATTAATTCAACTTACATTAATATGCTGTAAAAAAACCTCCCTAAATTTTACAGTAAAATCTATTGGTAATTTTTACAGTGTAGTGAAGTGAAGTGAATTACCGTATATTTATATAGCGCTTTTCTCTAGTGACTCAAAGCGCTTACATTAATTCAACTTACATTAATATGCTGTAAAAAAAACTCCCTAAATTTTACAGTAAAATCTATAGGTAATTTTTATAGTGTAGTGAAGTGAAGTGAATTACTGTATATTTATATAGCGCTTTTCTCTAGTGACTCAAAGCACTTACATCAATTCAACTTACATTAATATGCTGTAAAAAAAACTCCCTAAATTTTACAGTAAAATCTATTGGTAATTTTTACAGTGTAGTGAAGTGAAGTGAATTACCGTATATTTATATAGCGCTTTTCTCTAGTGACTCAAAGCACTTACATTAATTCAACTTACATTAATATGCTGTAAAAAAAACTCCCTAAATTTTACAGTAAAATCTATAGGTCATTTTTATAGTGTAGTGAAGTGAAGTGAATTACTGTATATTTATATAGCGCTTTTCTCTAGTGACTCAAAGCACTTACATTAATTCAACTTACATTAATATGCTGTAAAAAAAAACTCCCTAAATTTTACAGTAAAATCTATTGGTAATTTTTATAGTGTAGTGAAGTGAATTACCGTATATTTATATAGCGCTTTTCTCTAGTGACGCAAAGCATTTACATTAATTCAACTTACATTAATATGCTGTAAAAAAAACTCCCTAAATTTTACAGTAAAATCTATAGGTCATTTTTATAGTGTAGTGAAGTGAAGTGAATTACTGTATATTTATATAGCGCTTTTCTCTAGTGACTCAAAGCACTTACATTAATTCAACTTACATTAATATGCTGTAAAAAAAACTCCCTAAATTTTACAGTAAAATCTATTGGTAATTTTTATAGTGAAGTGAAGTGAATTACTGTATATTTATATAGCGCTTTTCTCTATTGACTCAAAGCACTTACATTAATTCAACTTACATTAATATGCTGTAAAAAAAAACTCCCTAAATTTTACAGTAAAATCTATTGGTAATTTTTATAGTGTAGTGAAGTGAAGTGAATTACTGTATATTTATATAGCGCTTTTCTCTAGTGACTCAAAGCACTTACATTAATTCAACTTACATTAATATGCTGTAAAAAAAAACTCCCTAAATTTTACAGTAAAATCTATTGGTAATTTTTATAGTGTAGTGAAGTGAAGTGAATTACCATATATTTATATAGCGCTTTTCTCTTGTGACTCAAAGCACTTACATTAATTCAACTTACATTAATATGCTGTAAAAAAAACTCCCTAAATTTTACAGTAAAATCTATTGGTAATTTGTATAGTGTAGTGAAGTGAAGTGAATTACCGTATATTTATATAGCGCTTTTCTCTAGTGACTCAAAGCGCTTACATTAATTCAACTTACATTAATATGCTGTAAAAAAACCTCCCTAAATTTTACAGTAAAATCTATTGGTAATTTGTATAGTGTAGTGAAGTGAAGTGAATTACCGTATATTTATATAGCGCTTTTCTCTAGTGACTCAAAGCGCTTACATTAATTCAACTTACATTAATATGCTGTAAAAAAAAACTCCCTAAATTTTACAGTAAAATCTATTGGTAATTTTTATAGTGTAGTGAAGTGAAGTGAATTACCGTATATTTATATAGCGCTTTTCTCTAGTGACTCAAAGCACTTACATTAATTCAACTTACATTAATATGCTGTAAAAAAAACTCCCTAAATTTTACAGTAAAATCTATAGGTAATTTTTATAGTGTAGTGAAGTGAAGTGAATTACCGTATATTTATATAGCGCTTTTCTCTTGTGACTCAAAGCGCTTACATTAATTCAACTTACATTAATATGCTGTAAAACAAAACTCCCTAAATTTTACAGTAAAATCTATTGGTAATTTTTATAGTGTAGTGAAATGAAGTGAATTACCGTATATTTATATAGCGCTTTTCTCTAGTGACTCAAAGCACTTACATTAATTCAACTTACATTAATATGCTGTAAAAAAAACTCCCTAAATTTTACAGTAAAATCTATTGGTCATTTTTATAGTGTAGTGAAGTGAAGTGAATTACCGTATATTTATATAGCGCTTTTCTCTAGTGACTCAAAGCGCTTTACATTGTGAAACCCAATATCTAAGTTACATTTTTAAACCAGTGTGGGTGGCCCAAGGACACAACAGCAGTGACTAGGATGGTCCCATGTATAGTGTACAACAGGCCTGGGCAATTATTTTGACTCGGGGGCCAATTTAGAGAAAAAAATGTGTCTGGGGGCCGGTATATCTATTTTTAGGACCACTAATACAAAACCTCACAATAATGTCTGATTGAATGCTAAAAACGCCTGAAAAAACGGAATGGAATTTAAATTTTTTTTACTGAAGAAGACACCCAGAATGTAGATGAAAATAAAGAATGTGTGATTTACAATATTAACTATGAAGGATAAAACACTGAATATTGAGAACATATGAACGTCACACTCCCTCTCCATCCACATATTTTACAATCAAGTGAAATGCAACAAACACAGCGAAATATGAACACGAAGGGTAAAAAACCAAACACTTACAATCTGATACATCTGATATATCACTAAGCTTTAGAACTTTGTTGTGAAAATTTCCTTCCGCGTCTGTCCCTGACACCCGCATTTCAGGAAACACTCTGTGGAAACGCTCCCCGCCCACACTGCTTGGTGCCTCGTCTGAGCTGCTGTGACTTAGATGACCATAGTAACTAATTAGATGACCATAGTAACTAATTACATTACCATAGTAACACGTACATCATGCAAAAGCGCAGATTCCAACCATTGAAATACTTTGTATAGGGCTTTGGAAAACCAGGAATTATGAACTCACTTGAATTTCCAGGAAAACCGGAATTTTCATACATTTCAAAAACAAATGTATGAAATGTTTAAAGGCCTACTGAAAGCCACTACTACCGACCAGGCAGTCTGATAGTTTATATATCAATGATGAAATCTTAACATTGCAACACATGCCAATACGGCCGGGTTAACTTATTAAGTGCAATTTTAAATTTCCCGGCAAACTTCCGGCTGAAAACGTTTCGATATGGTGACGTTTGCGCGTGACGTCAACGGTTGAAGCGGAAGTATTCGGAGCCCATTGAATCCAATACAAAAAGCTCTGTTTTCATCTCAAAATTCCACAGTATTCTGGACATCTGTGTTGGTGAATCTTTTGCAATTTGTTCAATGAACAATGAAGGCTGCAAAGAAGAAAGTTGTAGGTGGGATCGGTGTATTAGCGGCGGACTACAGCAACACAACCAGGAGGACTTTGAGGATAGCAGACGCGCTAGCCGAACGACCTCACCTTGACTTCCACCCTTTCCGGGCCGCCAACCGCATCGGTGATCGGGTGAAGTCCTTCGTCGTACCGTCGATCGCTGGAACGCAGGTGAGCACGGGTCGTGATGAGCAGATGAGGGCTGGCGTAGGTGCAGAGCTAATGTTTTTAGCATAGCTCTGTCGAGGTTTCGTAGCTAAGTTAGCTTCAATGGCGTCGTTAGCAACAGCATTGCTAGGCTTCGCCAAGCTGGAAAGCATTAACCGTGTAGTTACAGGTCCAGAGTTTGGTAGTATTGTTGATCCTCTGTCTATCCTTCAAGTCAGGGACTTATTTGTTTTGTTTCTATATGCAGTAAAGCCCGATGCTATCACGTTAGCTCAGTAGCTAAAGAGCTTCGCCGATGTATTGTCGTGGAGATAAAAGTCACTGTGAATGTCCATTTCGCGTTCTCGACTCTCATTTTCAAGAGGATATAGTATCCGAGGTGGTTTAAAATACAAATCCGTGATCCACAATAGAAAAAGGAGAAAGTGTGGAATCCAATGAGCCAGCTTGTACCTAAGTTACGGTCAGAGCGAAAAAAAGATACGTTCTGCACTGCACTCTAGTCCTTCACTTTCACGTTCTTAATCCACAAATCTTTCATCCTCGCTCAAATTAATGGGGTAATCGTCGCTTTCTCGGTCCGAATCTCTCTCGCTACTGGTGTAAACAATGGGGAAATGTGAGGAGCCCTTCCTCCGGTGTCGTCACGCTACTTCTGGTACAGGCAAGGCTTTTTTTTATCAGAGACCAAAAGTTGCGAACTTTATCGTCGTTGTTCTATACTAAATCCTTTCAGCAAAAATATGGCAATATCGCGAAATGATCAAGTATGACACATAGAATGGATCTGCTATCCCCGTTTAAATAAAAAAAATTCATTTCAGTAGGCCTTTAAGTTTAGTATCTAACTTAAACTTAGATATTTAAGTTTCCATCTTAAAGATCTAAAAATGTTATTTGGGAATGTCCAGCGGGCCAGATTGAAAAGCTTAACGGGCCGCATGTGGCCCCCCGGGCCTTAGTTTGCCCAGGTCTGCTGTACAATTTGATGGATAACTCGCTTCGAAACCATAAGTTAAGCAGATATTTAAGTATGAAATTTGGATTTTGACCAACAAAGTTAGATAATATAATATTTGTTGCAGTATTGGACATAGAAAAAAACCTGAATACCTTTAGTAAGAAAATAAGAAAGTAAAGAAAGAAAATATTGACACATATTATTTCCAGGCCTTTGCGGGCCATATAAAATGATGTGGAGAGCCAGATCTGGCCCGCGGGCCTTGAGTTTGACACCTGTGCACTAGACACACCAATGAGCTTGTTTATAGATGTACAATAAAACTCCTCATAGGAAGTTGCCATTTGTTCTAACTTTGTGACATGATACAATGCACATTAATGAACATATCAAATATATACAAGTGACAGATTGTAACCAAAGGCTGATTTCCATCTGTATCTCATTGCAAAGAAACTAGCCCAGGGCTCCACTATTTTTCGGAGTATAAGTCGCACCGGAGTATAAGTCGCACCTGCCGAAAATGCATAATAAAGAAGGAAAAAAAACATATATAAGTCGCATTTTGGGGGGAATTTTATTTGATAAAACCCAACACCAAGAATAGACATTTGAAAGGCAATTTAAAATAAATAAAGAATAGTGAACAACAGGCTGAATAAGTGTACGTTATATGAGGCATAAATAACCAACTGAGAACGTGCCTGGTATGTTAACGTAACATATTATGGTAAGAGTCATTCAAATAACTATAACATATAGAACATGCTATACGTTTACCAAACAATCTGTCACTCCTAATCGCTAAATCCCATACGTCTAGTCTCTTACGTGAATGAGCTAAATAATATTATTTGATATTTTACGCTAATGTGTTAATAATTTCACACATAAGTCGCTCCCGAGTATAAGTCGCACCCCCGTTTTGAAAAAAAATGCAACTTATAGTCCGAAAAATACGGTAATTCGGCGTTATAGTAAGTTGTGTTTTTCATGCCCGTTATTCTTGCTGTATTTATCTGGCACGAGTGGAAAGCCAGTCCTTGAAAATAATGCCGACATTAAACCGGTCCGTGTTGCAAAAAAGGTTGGGGACCACTGCTCTACGGTACACATTTTAATCCAGGGGTGTCAAACGTACGGCCCGAGGGCCGGATCAGGCCCACGAACAGGTTTTATCCGGCCTGCGGGATGAGTTTGCGAAGTAAAAAAATGTACCAGAAATTTTGGAATGAAAGAAACTGCTGTTCTAAATGTGTCCACTAGATGTCGCAATAGCAATTCTTTGTAGATGATGCTACATATGTACAAAATAAACCCCATGATGTTAGTACATGAGTCGAGGAAAATAAGCAAACTACTTAAATAACATCCTATAATTTTATTTTGATATACTTTTTTTTATCTTGATAGATTGAAAATGAACACCAATGAGTTGACTGATGAACATTATCACATAATTTATTCAGAAAATATAAATAACGACAAATAAAGATAGAATACTATTAACCGCAACATGTAAGTTTAAAAAATAACAACATTATGATTTGTACAATTTCAGAATGTGCTTGTTTTATTTTTAAACAAAGAAAACAATCAGAAGTTGTCTTTATTTTTAAGTTATCGTGCCGCGATTTTACTAGTTCGGCCCACTTGGGAGTAGATTTTTCTCCGTGTGGCCCCCCCGATCTAAAATGAATTCGACACCCCTGTTTTAATCTGTTTATTTCGTCAGTTACAGGAGCGCTCTGCTCTTTTTAAGGACCGTCTGCAAAAAAAATAAAAATTGTCAAAGATCATCTCTGGACAGGACTCTAGTGTTTAAAAATGTGAGTCTCTCACACGTATTTTTGTTTGTTTACTGAACTGAGCCGGTTGAAAAGCCCAAAATGGTGTAAAAGAGAGGACCTAAAATGGAACCTTGAGGAACACCACTAGTAGAACTAAAGAAGTTGAACATGTGACTACGGACTGCATCGAAGTAAACACTTTAGTTACATAAATCACGTTCCGAAAAAACACAATTGCGACTGTAAAAAAGGAGTGGACTTAAAGGGGAGCCCTGAGGAATGCCTCAGTTATATAAATCACAAGTGTGCTATGTTTGCTATCAGAATCAGAATACCTTTATTGTCATTGTATGGAAACAACAAAATTGGACAGCAATCCAGCTCAGTGCTTTTAAAACAACCTACATAAAATAGTCTTAAGACAACAAACAATAATAAAACAATTTAAAATGTAAAAACATCATAAAATGTTTAAAACATATTGCACAGTAGATCTCTATCAGAGGTAAGCAAGTGAATAAAGTGGTGAGTGTTCAGGTACGTGCAGAGTTTAGGGCAATAACAGCTCTAGGATAGAAACTGTTTTTCAATCTGTTTGTCCTTGCTTTGATGGTCTTATAGCGCCTCCCTGAGGGCAAGAGTTCAAGCCAGTGGTGACCTGGGTGGGATGAGTCCCTGAGGATGCTGTTTGCTCTCTTGTTGCAGTGTCTCTTATACAGCTCCTCTAGAGATGTAAAGGTCCAAGTTCTCCTGGACAACCTGAGCATTCGAGTGTTTTCAGGAATTTGCTGCAAAAATTGTTTTGAACTGAACTCAGGGGCCGGATTTGGCCCCCGGGGCCGCCAGTTAATTGGCCCCGATACAAGCTATTCATGCATGTACACTGCAGCACCGAGAAAGTATGCACTTTGGTGCGTGAGTCGTAACGACTGAAGACCACAACACACCGTCTGGTATTTTACTGAGCCTTACAAGAGGGACCGCATACCAGGGGGCGCCACCGTGGCACCGAGCAAGTTCGAGTTAACGCTAATAGGATTTTCCTGCTCTTTAACACACCTTGGAACCGATCCAAATTCAGTCCGTTTGATGTTCTGCCAATGAGCTCCATTGACAGAGCTCCTTGTGTGGCCCTGGAAATGTGAGAAAATATATTCCAGTTATTGAAATGCGTTAGCTTAAATATTTCCCATATACAAGCCGCACCGGACTACAAGTCGCAGATATATACGTTGTAAAATTAGTTATTTACACAGAAATATTCTGTAAATGTTTATTTACATACCTTAATTGTTTCCAAACGCTGTCTGTAAACAAAACAGAAGTCACCATCATGGACCCACTAGCTGCGCAAAGTAGCTCTCCAATCAGCTAAACAGACTCAATAAGAGGAGTGGTAGTTAGGGACATAGATCGACCGGTAAATTGAGAGCTTTGCCTTCCGGCTCAGCTCCTTCTTTACCATGACGGATCGATACAGGGTCCGCATCACTGCAGACGCCGCACCGATACACTCTTCCATCACTGTAAGCAACATTAGCTGTAAATATCCCTGATTGTAAATACTGTTTCTTGTGTGGTCCATATTCAGGTGCCCTTTGACTTTTTCCATTTTATATCCAGAAATAGTTTGTAATATAATAATTGCTAAAGTGTATGAATAGAATGTATGATGTTGCACATGTACATTTTTGTATATATCTCTGTAGTATGATTCTCTGTATATCTATGCATTAGACTGTAGAGATGGGAGCGTCTGTTTTGTTTTTTAATTGTTGTTATAGTACCAATATTGAATGTTTTTTTTCTGCATTTTTTTCCCAAATTTTGATGCATACTGTATGACATGCACTGTAAATATTGTTTATTTCTGGGGGGTAAAAAATGCGGCAATGTTGAAGGACACGATGTGTTATTTTGTGAAATCACTATATGGCCATGTGCGGTCTGTTGGCGCCCTAAACTTGGCTACGGAGACGTCATGAGCATATAATTAGACTTATAAAATGACTTAATAATTAAGTCATATTATAAGTCTAATTATTTGCTGCTGTTTCGTCACCATCTTGTGTACAACATGAGTAGTGCAGGTCTATGACCACATATCATTCTTTGAAGGGGATTTAGCGCAGCATTTACTTATATGACCCATGCAAAAAACCTTCCGTAGTCATGGTGCAAATTTTTTTTTAAATGAACCAACACAAAATGCCAAAAGACATGGGCACACATTACACAATATAACACATTGTGTGGATATTATTAAAAATGTCGATTTATAATAAGAAAAAAATCGGAATTACACCCATTACACTGGATGATGGGAACAATGCAAAACACTCTCTCCTTACGTATCCATGTTTGGTGCATTTTATCTGCTTGATATTTCTGATTGATTACACAACTTTAAGGAGGTCGTCATGGAAGTAAACAAGGTAGGAGTCCATATGACCCAATGCAAACAACCTTCCCTAGTCATGGTGCAAAAAAACAAAATGAACCAACACAAAATGCCAACAGACGTAGGCACACATTACACAATGTAAATATTATTTTAAAAAAACTCAATTTATAATAAAAAAAAATCTGAATGACACCCATTCAAACCCATTATAATGCATGATGGGAAAAATGCAAAACACTCTTCATACGTATTCATGTTTGGTGCATTTTAGCTGCTTGATATTTCTGATTGATTAAAAAACTTTAAGGAGGTCGTCATGGAAGTAAACAAGGTAGGAATCTCTATGACCCAATGCAAACAACCTTCCCTGGTCATGGTGCAAAAAAAAAAAAAAAAAGCAAGATGCCAACAGACATGGACACACATTACACAATATAACACATTTTGTGGATATTGTAAAAAAACAAAAAGTCAATTTATAATTAAAAAAAAATCAGAATTACACCCATTTAAACCCATTACAATGCATGATGGGAAGAATGCAAAACACTCTGTCCACACTTATGCATATTTGGCGCATTTTAGCTGCTTGATATTTCTGATGGATTACAAAACTTTAAGGGGGTCGTCATGGAAGTAAACAAGTTAGGAGTCTATATGACCCAGTGCAAACAACCTTCCCTAGTCATGGTGCAAAAAAACCCAACCTGAACCAACACAAAATGCCAACAGACATGGGCAAACATTACACAATATAACACAATGTGTGGATATTATTTTAAAAAAACCTCCATTTATAATAACTAAAAAAATCAGAATGACACCCATTTACACCCATTACAATGCATGATGGGAAAAATGCAAAACACTCTCCATATGTATTCATGTTTGGTGCATTTTAGCTGCTTGATATTTCTGATTGATTACACAACTTTAAGGAGGTCGTCATGGAAGTAAACAAGGTAGGAGTCCATATGACCCAATGCAAACAACCTTCCCTGGTCATGGTGCAAAAAAAAAAAGCAACACAAGATGCCAACAGACATGGACACACATTAAACAATATAACACATTTTGTGGATATTGTAAAAAAACAAAACATCCATTTATATTTAAAAAAAATCTGAATTACACCCATTTAAACCCATTACAATGCATGATGGGAAAAATGCAAATCACTCTCTCCACACCTATCCATATTTGGCGCATTTTAGCTGCTTGATATTTCTGATTGATTAAAAAACTTTAAGGGGGTCGTCATGGAAGTAAACAAGGTAGGAGTCCATACGACCCAATGCAAACAACCTTCCCTAGTCATGGTGCAAAAACAAAAACAAAAAACGAACAAACACAAAATGCCAACAGACATGGGCACACATTACACAATACAACACAATCTGTAGATATTAGTAAAAAAAACGTCCATTTACAATAAAAACAAAAATCAGAATGACACCTATTTAAAGCCACTACAATGCATGATGGGAAAAATGCAAAACACTCTCTCCACACCTATCCATATTTGGCGCATTTTAGCTGCTTGATATTTCTGATTGATTACAAAACTTTAAGGGGGTCGTCATGGATGTAAACAAGGTAGGAGTCTATATGACCCAATGCAAACAACCTTCCCATGTCATAGTGCAAAAAAACAACAAAAAACGAACAAACACAAAATGCCAACAGACATGGGCACACATTACACAATATAACACAATGTGTGGATATTATTTTAAAAAACCTCCATTTGTAATAAATAAAAAAAATCAGTATGACACCCATTTACACCCATTACAATGCATGATGGGGAAAAATGCAAAACACTCTCCATACGTATCCCAGTTTGGTGCATTTTAGCTGCTTGATATTTCTGATTGATTACACAACTTTAAAGAGGTCGTCATGGAAGTAAACAAGGTAGGAGTCCATATGACCCAATGCAAACAACCTTCCCTGGTCATGGTGCAAAAAAACAAAATGAACCAACACAAAATGCCAACAGACGTGGGCACACATGTGAATATTATAAAAAAAACGTCCATTTATAATTTTAAAAAAAAATCAGAATGAAACCCATTACAATGCATGATGGGGAAAAATGCAAAACACTCTCTCCACACCTATCCATATTTGGCGCATTTTAGCTGCTTGATATTTCTGATTGATTACAAAACTTTAAGGGGGTCGTCATGGAAGTAAACAAGGTAGGAGTCTATATGACCCAATGCAAACAACCTTCCCATGTCATAGTGCAAAAAAACAACAAAACGAACAAACACAAAATGCCAACAGACATGGGCACACATTACACAATATAACACATTGTGTGAATATTATAAAAAAACGTCCATTTATAATTGCAAAAAATCAGAATGACACCCATTTAAACCCATTACAATGCATGATGGGAAAAATGCAAAACACTCTCTCCATACGTATCCATGTTTGGTGCATTTTAGCTGCTTGATATTTCTGATGAATTAAAAAACTTTAAGGAGGTCGTCATGGAAGTAAACAAGGTAGAAGTCCATATGACCCAATGCAAACAACCTTCCCTAGTGCAACAAAAGCAACAAAACGAACAAACACAAAATGCCAACAGACATGGGCACACATTACACATTATAACACATTCTGCGGATATTATTTTGTAAAAAACGTCCATTTACAGAAAAAGAAAATCTGAATTACACCCATTTAAACCCATTACAATGCATGATGGGAAAAATGCAAAACACTCTCTCCATACGTATCCATGTTTGGTGCATTTTAGCTGCTTGATATTTCTGATTGATTACAAAACTTTAAGGAGGTCGTCATGGAAGTAAACAAGGTAGGAGTCCATATGACCCAATCCAAACAACCTTCCCTAGTCATGGTGCAAAAAAACCCAAAATGAACCAACACAAAATGCCAACAGACATGGGCACACATTACACAATATAACACAACGTGTGGATATTATTTTAAAAAAACCTCCATTTATAATAAATAAAAAAATCAGAATGACACCCATTTACACCCATTACAATGCATGATGGGAAAAATGCAAAACACTCTCCATACGTATCAATGTTTGGTGTATTTTAGCTGCTTGATATTTCTGATTGATTACACAACTTTAAGGAGGTCGTCATGGAAGTAAACAAGGTAGGAGTCCATATGGCCCAATGCAAACAACCTTCCCTAGTCATGGTGCAAAAAAACAAAATGAACCAACACAAAATGCCAACAGACATGGGCACACATTACACAATGTAACACATTGTGTGAATATTATAAAAAAAACGTCCATTTATAATTAAAAAAAACCTGAATGACACCCATTTAAACCCATTACAATGCATGATGGGAAAAATGCAAAACACTCTTCATACGTATTCATGTTTGGTGCATTTTAGCTGCTTGATATTTCTGATTGATTACACAACTTTAAGGAGGTCGTCATGGAAGTAAACAAGGTAGGAGTCCATATGACCCAATGCAAACAACCTTCCCTAGTCATTGTGCAAAAAAAAAAAAAATGAACCAACACAAAATGCCCACAGACGTGGGCACACAGTACACAATGTAACACCTTGTGTGAATATTATAAAAAAAAACGTCCATTTATAATAAAAAAAAACCTGAATGACACCCATTTAAACCCATTACAATGCATGATGGGAAAAATGCAAAACACTCTCTCCATACGTATCCATGTTTGGTGCATTTTAGTTGCTTGATATTTCTGATTGATTACAAAACTTTAAGGAGGTCGTCATGGATGTAAACAAGGTAGGAGTCTATATGACCCAATGCAAACAACCTTCCCTAGTCATGGTGCAAAAAAACAAAATGAACCAACACAAAATGCCAACAGACATGGGCACACATTACACAATGTAACACATTGTGTGAATATTATAAAAAAAACGTCCATTTATAATTAAAAAAAACCTGAATGACACCCATTTAAACCCATTACAATGCATGATGGGAAAAATGCAAAACACTCTTCATACGTATTCACGTTTGGTGCATTTTAGCTGCTTGATATTTCTGATTGATTACACAACTTTAAGGAGGTCGTCATGGAAGTAAACAAGGTAGAAGTCCATATGACCCAATGCAAACAACCTTCCCTAGTCATGGTGCAAAAAACAACAACGAAACGAACCAACACAAAATGCCAACAGACATGGGCACACATTACACAATACAACACGTTGTGTGAATATTACATTTAAAAAAAAAAGGCCATTTACAATAAAAAAAAGAAATCTGAATTACACCCACTACAATGCATGATGGGAAAAATGCAAAACACTCTGTCCATTCGTATCCATGTTTGGTGCATTTTAGATTGTTATGGAATACATACATTTATGTATGTATGTATATATGTATGTATGTATATATGGATATATATGTGTGTGTATATATACATACTAAACATTCATCCGGTTGTGCAATGGCAATAAAGTTCTTCTTTCCAAAGTGGCGTTAGCCGTACATGGCGACGTGCGAGTGTCTGACACTCCACTGCAGATGTTGTCATGCTGACGTGAAGAAGTATATTCATCATCATAACAAAACACATGCAGAATCATGGAGCGCCTCTGTGTAAACAATCACACGCAAGTTTGCACACCCACGCTGTCGCTACAGTGGAACAGGTCCAAAGAGAGAAGTGTGTGTGTGTGCGTGTGTGTGTGTGGGGTGTGTGTGTGTCTACAACCACAATGAAAAGCTTGGAAGAATGTCTTGAGTGTTTGCCCACATTCAATGGTTGAAGCATGAATAAGTGTGCGTGTGTGTGTGTGTGTGTGTTCTTGTTTTTCTACCCTTCTTGAGACATCATCAAGGAAATGTAGCTTCCATATGAGGACCGGTGAACAAGTTAGGACATAAATCATGGTCCCAATACAGAAAACCATTGCATCTACTAGAGAGCCAAATACTACAGTCTGTGAACATTGCTCCAAAGTCCGGATTTTTTGTTGATTTAGGGTGCATACAAAAGTAAACATTGACAAGTGCAAAGGCAGCAATTTATGATTAAACAAGACGGCAGCTAAAGAAGGATTTCCCTATTCATTCCCGAAAAAACCCGCCAGGTGAACAGCTGATTTTTACGACTTCCGGTGCTGACGTAAGACAACCCGCGTCCCATTTGTGACCATAGGATGAACAAATACACTACAGTACTAAGACTATGGTGGCCATTAACAGTTAGCTTCCACAGCTGGGTTGCCCAAAGTGCGGCACAGGGGCCATCTGTGGTCCGTGACTCCTTTGTCATCAACCTTAAGCAAATTACAAAAAACAAAAAATAGAGATCTCATTTGTACCCCTGGTGGTGAAATCTATCAAAATTAGGGTGGACCCAAAAAAGAGGGATTTTTCACATGTGTCGGTTTTAAAAGTGCTCCCCCTATGGTCAACATATGAAATAACAAGTGTGTGTCAAAATTTGAAGTGCTCCCCCTCTGGCCAACATATGTAATATCAAGTGTGTGTAAGAAATGCGCCCCCTTTGGCCAAAATTAATTTAAAAAAAAATATATATATATATATATATATATATATATATATATATATTAGGGGTGGGGGAAAAAATCGATTCGAATTCGAATCGCGATTCTGACGTTGTGCGATTCAAAATCGATTCTCATTTTTAAAAAATCGATTTATTTTTTTTTTATTGATTTTTAAAAAAAAAAATTTTTTAATTTAATTTTTTTTTTTTTAAATTAATCAATCCAACAAAACAATACACAGCAATACCATAACAATGCAATCCCTCATTGACATTATCATTAGACATTAAAATAAAAAAGAACAATAGTGTCACAGTGGCTTACACTTGCATCGCATCTCATAAGCTTGACAACACACTGTGTCCAATATTTTCACAAAGATAAAATAAGTCATATTTTTGGTTCATTTAATAGTTAAAACAAATGTACATCATTGCAATCAGTTGATAAAACATTGTCCTTTACAATTATAAAAGCTTTTTACAAAACTCTGCTTGCATGTCAGCAGACTGGGGTAGATCCTGCTGAAATCTTATGTATTGAATGAATAGAGAATCCTTTTGAATCTTGGCAAAAATCTTAGCCACACGATTATCAAATGTAATAGGAAAATTAATTCATACTGACCAAACTGGCTTCATGGAAGGTCGACAATCTTCAGACTATACAAGGAAATTGTTTAATGTTATTTACTATGCTAGAAGTCTCCCTTATCCCACAGCAGTATGTAGTGTTGATGCGGAGAAGGCATTCAACCGCATAAACTGGTCATTTATGTTTTGCACACTACGTAAATTTGGATTTGGAGATAATTTTATACAATGGATTAAGATGCTTTATACAAGGCCCATGGCATCAGTCAAAACCAATAATCATATTTCAGAACCTTTTTCGTTAAAAAGAGGAGTAAAACAGGGATGTCCTGCATCTGGATTATTATTTAATTTGGTTATTGAACCCTTAGAAGTGAAAATATTATTCATGGTATAAGTATTGGCTCTCAGTATAATAAGCTATCGATGTATTGTGACGACTAAATTTTTTTTACCTGTCACATGTTAACTCCTGTCTTCTTTATATCAATAATGTCATCACTGAATATGGCTGTTTATCAGGGTATAAAGTTAATTGGGACAAATGTGACATATTACCACTTAATAAACACTGCAAGAAATTACAAGTTCAGAACTCCAAAATTAAATTGTATTGCATTATTATGGTATTGTTGTGTATTGTTTTCAAAAAAAAAATTAAAAAAAATCGTTTTTGAATCGAGAATCGTTTTGAATTGAAAAAAAAAATCGATTTTGAATCTAATCATATATATATATATATATATATATATATATATATATATATACATATATATATAAAATGTGTGTATATATATATATATATATATATATATATATATATATATATATATATATATATATATATATATATATATATATATATACATATATTATTATTTTATAATAAAGACTGGCCCCCTTTGGCCAAAATTAATAAAAAAATAATAAAATGTATATATATATATATTTTTTTTTTATTTAATTTTTTAAAATTATTATTATTTATTTTTTTAGCAAAATTAATAATAATAATAATAATTTAAAAAAAATATATATATATAATATATATATATTTATTTATTTTGTATTTTTTTAAATTTTATTTATTTATTTATTTTTTTAAATTAATTTTGGCCGATGGGGGCGCATTTCTTACACACACTTGTTATTATATATACTGTAATAACTTGAAGTAAATAATGAAGATTAAAGACCCAAAAATTCCAAAAAAATTATAAATTAACTAAAAGCAGTCTTTTTCTCACAATGTGTCGACTTCTTTCTTATAAAATTGGGAACAATTTCTCATATTATTTCTGTTTCTGTTATATTGCAATATTTTCTCGTAAACATATTAGTTTTGTATGTAAAATCATTACTTTTTAATGCAAAATGGTGACATGTCATATGAAATTCAGACTTTTATCACAATATTGCCAATTTTTGTGTTGTTCTGTGACATTATTTGAGTAAAATTATGACATTTGTCATAATTTAGCCAAGTAAAATTCCGATTATTATTATTGCCAACATTTTAAAGTTTTCTTATAAAATTGTGACTTTTGTCGGGTAAAATTTCGACTCTTTCATAAAATTGCCAACATTTTAAGCTTTTCTTGCAAAATTGCGACTGTTATTGAGTAAAATTCCAACTTTTATCATAACATTGCACAAATGGTCAGTTTTTCTTGTAAAATTTTGACTCGCGTTGAGTAAAATGACGACTCTTATTATAACACTGCCAAAATTCTAAGTTTTTCTTGTGAAAATGTGACCTTTTTATTGTGAAATTCCAACTCATTTTTCACAACAAGCTTGTTTATCTTAGCATAGTACGTATATATTATTAATATTGTAAATACACATCTTTATATACCTACAAAGGGTGGTCCTAAAGAGCTAGGCATTTTTCGGAGGTCTCAAGAAGGTGACAAATACAAGAATGTGTGTGTGTGTGCGTGTGTGTGTGTGCAGAGGTATACCTTTAGACACTGGAGGGATGCTTAACCTGGGGGTCAAAGTTCATCCATAGAGGCACACGAACTCCTTGAAGTCTTTCCTTGAAGTCTAATGAAAAGGTCTGAACACAGAGAGAGCTCCTAGTGACTCTTCAAAACCTCATTCCAACATTTTCACCTTCACTTCAGCTCCTTCCGAGCTCTTGCTTCAAGCAGAGCCCTTAAGAAGTCCGAAAAGAATGATTAGTGTTGTGCCCACACCGAGGTTTTATCAAAATGTCTTTCCGTACTTTTCAAAATAAAGGGGAGCACAAAGAAAATGTCATTAGTTGCTTTACTTGAACGTCAAATCTTATGACGCAGTAGACATACGCTTCATTTTGTAATCAAATAATAGTTTATACATGAAATAAGATAGTGAACGTCCTGGACAACTTGTCTATTAGCAGCTACACAACAGCTAAGCACACAATAGCACACAAGCTAGACATGCGTAATAATCATTGAACAATATTGCTCCTATTTTAAACAAGTCATTTACAAAAGGTAGACATGCTAAGGCTATAGGCTACTAGGAGCTGGCAGCTACACAACAGCTAAGCACACAATTGCACACAACCTAATAATAAAAGGTGACATTTGTCAATATAAACAAGTGTCAAATAATTATAGTTGCATATTACTTACACGTACAAAGTCTCAAGTTAGAAAGAATCCAGTAACAAACGTGTCCGCATCATTCAAATTACTGCGTCATTAGCTAAACGTCATGAATTATTATGACCACTAGGTGTTATTTACATTTTCTTTCCTTTCTGCCTTGATTGTTGAGGGATTATAATCAGAAAAGGTTACATTTCAAATAAAATATATTTTTATCTTGCTCCTTATTTTCCATAGGTCATAAAAAACTTCAATAATTATCAATATCGACCGATATAATAATGGATGGATGGATGGATGGATGGAATAATAATATTTAAATAGTTACTGCATAGCAACAATTCCTTTCCATAGATAAAAAAAAAGACCAAATACATGTTACACAGCCGTTATTTCCTTACAATGAACCTGCAGAAAATAATTCTTCTCAGGTTTCTCTATGTTTACCTTTTCACACTTTGCACTATTTTTTTACACTTTATCAAGCATTTCTTACATATTTCTTATTTCTGCACCTTCATTTTGTTAAGTGTTCAATGTGATTTTGCTATTTTGTTGACATTGTTTGGGTGTTTTCCATGCTTGTGTTGACATTTCCTTTCTGCCTTGATAGCTGAGAGGATTATAATCAGAGGAAGTTACCTTTCAAATAGAATATATTTTTATCCTGCTCCTAATTTTCCATAAGTCATAAAAAATATCAATAATTATTGATATCAACCGATAACATAATGATATTTGAATAATTGCTGCGTAACAAAAAGTAATTTCCGTGGTTAAATAAGAATAACAGGGCAAATTAATGTTACACAGACGTTATTTCCTAGAACTAAACCTGCAGAAAATAGTTCTTCTTTCTCTATATTTACATTTTCACACTTTGCACTATTTCCTTACACTTTATGAAGCATTTCTTACATATTTCTTTTTTTTAAAGAACTTATTAAGTGTTCAATGTGATTTTAATATCTTGTTTAGATTTTCTTTCCTTTCTGCCTTGATTGCTGAGGGATTATAATGAGAGAAAGTTACATTTCAAATAAAATATATTCTTATCCCGCTCCTAATTTTCCATAGTTCATTAGAAATATCAATAAAGATTCATATCGACCGATACAATAATGATATTTGAATAATTACTGTGTAACAAAAAGTCCTTTCCAAGGTTGAAAAAAAATCAATGTTGTTATGAATTATTGACATATTTAAGGCTCCAATTACTTCACATCAAATATTGCACTTTGGAATATTCTTTGGGGAAAATATCTCATATTTTGTGTGTTTGCCATAAAATAGTGTTTTGACAAAAAAGGCATAATATATATATATATATATATATATATAATTATTTTTTTTAAAAATAATAACTTTATATCGACAGATAGGCCTGAAGTTGATCTAGAGATTTAAGCCTTGAATAATAATAATAATAATAATAGTAATAATAATAACAATGATGATAATAATAATAATATATGTTTACATTTTTATGACTGGGACCTTTAATGAGACCAAACTTGAGGGGAGCCCTAAAGGTTAAACAAGCATATATATTGTATTGGTTTTGAAAATGAAAAATACCAACCCATTCATAACATCTAGGACATTTGTGCTAGTTTCAATATTTTCAAAAATTCCCGGTTTTCACAAAATTCCCAAATTTCCAGGAAATTCCCATTTCAATAAATGGACACATTCATAGTTCTACAATGCCCTAAATTCTCAAAATTGGACTGGACATTCAAGCCAGCATGTTTCCCGGTTCCGAAAATTCCCTGATTACCCGTAATTTCCAGGAATTTCCCCCCATTAACAATGAATGGGCAATATACAAACCTCTCCATATCCCACGTTTCTCATCCGATTGTAACCCTTCCAACATCCACACACTCCACTCACCCTGGACATTCAAGCATGTCACTTCCACTCACGTGTACACACGACATTCACACGCCATTCCAACCGGAATTGCAAATTCTGGTTGATGATATTGTGCTTTCTTTGGCGGATGACTTTATGGAATGTTTGACAACAGGAATAAGGTCAAAGGTCACACCTGTTCGACGGCAAACGTGCACACAGAACACATGCAGGCGTGCACGTAAACAAACTACTGTGCTTTCTTTTCAAGCACAGGGCATACGCCTAAAAACGCACACACACCAGGATTTTCCAACTAAATGCTCCTCTTGTGGATTGTGTGGCGTTTGAGGACGCTGACGGAAAGACGGAAAAGCAAACGTCAGAGAAGTCAGTGTGTCATTGTGGCGTCTAGACCAGAAGTGTCCAAATTGTGGCTCCCAGGGGTTGTATAGTACTTTGTATTGTTTTTTTGTTACATTTCAGTGTATGTATGGACCCCAGGATGCAGAGATGGCAAGCTAGTGGACGGACAGGACAGGACAGGAAATAATACAGCATACAAGAAATTAATATTAACTAAAATTGGGAAAACCAGGAATTTGGGAAATTATTGATACTAGCACAAATGTCCTAGATCGGGGGTCGGCAACCCGCGGCTCTAGAGCCGCATGCGGCTGTTTAGCGCCGCCCTAGTGGCTCTCTGGAGATTTTTCAAAAATGTATGAAGAATGGAAAAAGATGAGGGGGAAAAAAATCTATTTTTTTGTTTTAGTATGGTTTCTGTAGGAGGACAAACATGACACAAACCTCCCTAATTGTTATAAAGCACACTGTTTATATTAAACATGCTTCACTGATTCGAGTATTTGGCGAGCGCCGTTTTGTCCTACTAATTTTGGCGGTCCTTGAACTCACCGTATAGTTTGTTTACATGTATTACTTTCTCCGACTTTCTAGGACGTGTTTCATGCCACTTCTTTTTCTGTCTCATTTTGTCCACCACACTTTTAACGTTGTGCGTGAGTGCACAAAGGTGAGTTTTGTTGATGTTATTGACTTGTGTGGAGTGCTAATCAGACATATTTGGTCACTGCATGACTGCAAGCTAATCGATGCTAACATGCTATTTAGGCTAGCTATATGTACATATTGCATCATTATGCCTCATTCGTAGCTATATTTGAGGTCATTTAGTTTACTTTAAGTCCTCTTAATTAAATGTATATCTCATGACACACTGTCTGTATGTAATATAGCTTTTAATTTTTTGCGGCTCCAGACAGATTTGTTTTTGTATTTTTGGTCCAATATGGCTCTTTCAACATTTTGGGTTGCCGACCCCTGTCCTAGATGATATGAATTGGTTGGTGTTGAAATTTTTTGAATCGGTTGAAAAATGTTGACGTAGTAACAGTTTGAATTGAAATGGGTATTTCGGAATTCCTGGAATGTCTGGAAAAACCGGGAATTTGTACGGAAAGAAAAAAGGGTAGTTTTGTTGAAGAGGAAGGTTTTGAAGGCGGAATGGTCAAAACGGTTAAAAAATGTGGACTGTGAAAACTTTCCAGGAAGAGATGAAACGAGGGTTTCGGAAAACCGGGAATTCTGGGAATTCCTGGAACTGTTTTGAACTTGGAAAATGGTAGTTTGAATGTCCAAGGTGAGTGGAGTGTGTGGATGGTGGAACGGTTCGAATCGGATTAGAAATGTTTTCATTAGACTGTATAGTTCCCATTCATTGTTAATAGGGAGAAAATTACTGGAAATTCCGGGAAAACGGGGAATTTTGGTAAAGGGATAACGTGTTTTGTGTTCGATATATGGGAAGAGCAGTGTGGGTGGATGGTTGAAAGGTCGGATTTGGGTTTAAAAACCGAGACAACTGTTTGGAAATGTTCCCGTTCATTTGATTTGGAATTCCCTGGACATTTGGGAATTTCGGGAAATCCGGTAATTTTGGAAAATATTGATACTAGCACAATTGTCCTAGATAATATGAATGGGTAGGTGTTGGAATTTTTTGAATCGGTTGAAAAATGTTGACGTAGTAACAGTTGCAATTGAAATGGGTATTTCGGAATTCCTGGAATGTCTGGAAAACCGGGAAATTTGTACGGAAAGAAAAAAGGGTAGTTTTGTTGAAGAGGAATGTTCTGAAGGCGGAATGGTCAGGGGCGTCACTAGCTTTTAAGGACAGCGGGGGGCTTAGCCCCCAGGAGATGCACAGGATGCGAGCGAACGTAGCACACGAGCACAAAACTTCACAAACGGCTAACAAAGACTTAGAAATGATTCATTGTTATTATTATTATTATTTCAGTGGGTTTACTTTCAATCTGTGTTCAGTACAACAACAAACATGGGTTTGCACAGTGACATTTTGTTTACCGCATCAACAAGAAACAATGACTTGCATGATCCTTCAAGATACACTGAAACACAATAAAAGTCATGGCATTAGCCTCTATGTTATTCATTCACAACATACAGGCTAATGCCACAACTTTCGCTCACAATTCAATAATTGTTGGTTCCCAAATATTTTGAAGTTGCACACATTACATTTTGGGCACATATGTGACTAAAATGGTTGTAAATTAAAGCCCTGGAAATCTTACTTAATTACTTGAATTAAAGTAATATCTGGATCGGGATAATTTGGCTTATATATATATATATATATATATATATATATATATATATATATATATATATATATATATATATATATATATATATATATATATATATATATATATATATATATATATATATATATTATGGCAAGCCGTTAAGGAAATTAAATATATATGGAAGTCTGAATAGAAATGAGAAACGTTTATATATACTGTAAATAAGAAAGACTTAGAGTCCCTGCTGATCTGAAAAAGAGCCAAAGCTGTCAAAGAGCTGAGGGACCATCTTCAAAGTGCAATGCTGAAACAAATAATGCAAACAATAAAATGCAACTTCCAGGGTTTGAGAATAACGTAGTCCCGTCGTCCCGGGGACGGTAAAAAAAAATGCACGGGACGAAATGAAATGCTCTCCGGGACGATGGCTTTTAACCAGTTTTTATTTTTATGTATTTATTCATTTTACATTTTATATTAAATGTCTTGGTTTTTCCACCCTCTGAAAATCCTATGAAATGTTTAACAAGCCATCCTATAATAATACAACAGCTATTAATGTAACAATACAATAAAACAAATATATTTAATGTTTTTTTCCATTATTTTAACAATAGGCTAATGTATATTACTTTGTATAGATTCTACAAGAAAGACAAAACTTAAAAACTAAATTATTTACAATTGCAGACACAAGGTTTCATGCAGCTTCACTCATTCAAGGAAGACGGAAGTCCACGCAGGAGAAAAATGACTACAAAGATGGTGTATTTAGAGCGGGAATGTAACTTTTTGTCAAACACAGACCAGGTGTAAAGTGGAGCTAATACATTTTACTACAAGCAGTGATGTATACTTACTTTCTTGAAAACGTTTATGACCATTTTGCGTCCGTTCACGTTCTTGTTCTGCAATCTGCAGTGCTGTGTGCTAATGTGGTTCGTACACTTGCAGGACCGCAAGTCCGCAAGCAAGGTCGCAGAGAAAATGCGGACTGGGTTTTGAGTGATGTGGGCATTTTGTATATGAACAAGTGGAATGGATTGGATACCGACGCACTAAACCTATACCTTACGCTATGAAGTGAGGGGAAACTGAGTGAATAATGACAGGTTATATGATTATTTATTTAAACTCATATTCGGGCCACTTTATAATGAATATGTCGGCATGTATTTGTAAAAAAATTAAATTAAATTAAAAAAAAAAAAAAAAAAAGTTTTTTTTTCTTTTTTTTTTTTTAACACCAAATTATTTAGGGGGGCTTAAGAATATTTTAGAGGGGCTTGAGCCCCCCTAAAATAGGCCTAACAACGCCAATGGGAATTGTCAAAACGGTTAAAAAATGTGGACCGTGAAAACTTTCCAGGAAGAGGTGAAAATAGGGTTTCTGAAAACCGGGAATTCTGGGAATTCCTGGAAATGTTTTGAACTTGGAAAATGGTAGTTTGAATGTCCAAGGTGAGTGGAGTGTGTGGATGTTAGAAGGGTTCCAATCTGTGAGAAATGTGGGAATTGTGCATGTTTGAAAATTGGCCCGTTCATTTTCAATGGGGAGAATGTCCTGGAAAACTGTGAATTCTGGATAATCTCATTCATTCATTCATTATATTATTATATAAAGGTCTTATTCATTTATTCATGATATTATTATATGAAAGTATTATTAATTCATTATGTTAGTATACAAAAGTCTTATTCATTCATTCATTATATTATTATATAAAAGTCTTATTCATTCATTCATGATATTATTATATAAAAGTCTTATACTTTCATTCATTATATTATTTTATAAAAGTCTTATTCATTCAGTCATTATATTATTATATACAAGTAATATTCATTCATTATATTATTTTATAAAAGTCTTATTCATTCAGTCATTATATTATTATATACAAGTAATATTCATTCATTATATTATTATATAAAAGTCTTATTCATTCATTCATTATATTATTATATAAAAGTAATAGTCATGCATTATATTTTTATATAAAAGTCTTATTCATTCATTCATCATATTATTATATAAAAGTAATATTCATTCATTATATTATTGTATAAAAGTTGTATTCATTCATTCATTATATTATATAAAAGTCTTATTCATTCATTCATTCATGATATTATATAAAAGTAGTATTCATTCAATCATTATATTATTATATAAAAGTAGTATTCATTCATTATATTATTATATAAAAGTCTTATTCATTCATTCATTCATTATATTATCATATAAAAGTCGTATTCATTCATGATATTATTATATAAAAGCATTATTCATTCATTCTTTAAATTATTATATAAAAGTATTGTTCATTTATTCATTATATTATTATATAAAAGTCTTATTCATTCATTCATGATATTATTATATAAAAGTCTTATTCATTCATTCATTATTATTTTATAAAAGTCTTATTCATTAATTCATTATATTATATAAAAGTAATATTCATTCATTATATTATTATATAAAAGTCTTATTCATTCATTCATTCATTATATTATCATATAAAAGTCTTATTTATTCATTCATGATATTATTATATAAAAGTATTATTCATTCATTCATTATATTATTATATAAACGTATTGTTCATTTATTCATTATATTATTATAGAAAAGTCTTATTCATTCATTCATTATATTATTATATAAAAGTCTTATTCATTCATTCATTATATTATTTTATAAAAGTCTTATTCATTCATTCATTATATTATTATACAAAAGTAATATTCATTCATTATATTATTATGGAAAAAGTCTTATTCTTTCATTCATTATATTATTATATAAAAGTCGTATTCATTCATGATATTATTATATAAAAGTATTATTCATTCATTTTATTATTATATAAAAGTCTTATTTATTCATTATATTATTATATAAAAGTCTTATTCATTAATTTATTATATTATTATATAAAAGTCTTATTCATTTATTCATTATATTATTATCTAAAAGTAGTATTCATTCATTTATGATATTATTATATAAAAGTATTATTCATTCATTCATGCTATTATTATATAAAAGTCTTCTTCATTCATGATATAATTAGTGACACTGTTGGCGAACACACAATGCGTCCATTGTGGGGTTGGTGAACTTGTCCTGATCTGATGGGACATTTTTCACCAGAGGACGTCTCCGATGTAGAAAATAATCCTCCTGGTTTGAGGTCTGATCTCAAACTCTTCCTGTTTTCAAGCCAAGAGCAGCTTGTCCCACTCAATATTTCTGGTAAAACAAACCCAAAAAAAAAAAAAGGTGTAATTTCCTTCTGTCTGTGTTTTATTTCTTGACACGACAGGAACTGGTGTGCGTACGTGCTGACGCGCACCGTCAGCTGTGTGATGGAGGACGGCGTGGAGACCTACATCAAGCCCGACTATCAGCGCTGCACCTGGGGACAGTGTCCTCGAGTGGCGTGAGTTACTATTTCTCTCTCTCTCACACACACACACACACACACACACACACGAACACGCACACACACACAGTTAAGTGGAAAATATCCCATAAGAAATCATTGCAATATAAATAATTTCTTTCAGGGTGTCAAGATGTTGGTGTGGTCCAATTAAGTACCACTGAATTTCCACCTAAGTGTGACATGAATGCTTGTTTATTTACAACATGTACTTTGTGACACTTGTTTTAATGTTGTCAATGTTGTCGCTAGGACACATTTCCCAATACTCAGGTCACTTTTTCAAAAGTCTTCACACAGTGAGCACAACAGAAGTATTGTCATGTCTGTTCATGTTTTTGTTTTGGCCATGTGTTTGTTTTTTGGACTCTTTTTTAGTTCCTGGTTGCACTTCCTTGTTTGGTTTGGTTTCCATGGTCACCCATTAGTTTTCACCTGTCTTGTCACGCACCTGTTTCACGTTTCGAGTCACGCACCTGTTTTCACTGATCACGTCACTATTTAAAGGCCTACTGAAAGCCACTACTACCGACCACGCAGTCTGATAGTTTATATATCAATGATGAAATCTTAACATTATAACACATGCCAATACGGCCGGGTTAACTTATAAAGTGACATTTTAAATTTGCCGCTAAACTTCCGGTTCGAAACGCCTCTGAGGATGACGTATGCGCGTGACGTAGCCCGGCGAACACGGGTATGCCTTCCACATTGAAGCCAATACGAAAAAGCTCTGTTTTCATTTCATAATTCCACAGTATTCTGGACATCTGTGTTCGGGAATCTGTTGCAATCATGTTCATTGCATTATGGAGAAGGAAGCTGAGCAAGCAAAGAAGAAAGTTGTCGGTGCGAAATGGACGTATTTTTCGAACGTAGTCAGCAACAACAGTACACAGCCGGCGCTTCTTTGTTTACATTCCCGGAAGATGCAGTCAAGATGGAAGAACTCGGATAACAGAGACTCTAACCAGGAGGACTTTTGACTTGGATACACAGACGCCTGTAGAGAACTGGGACAACACAGACTCTTACCAGGATTACTTTGATTTGGATGACAAAGACGCAGACGTGCTACCGTGAGTATGCAGCTTTGGCTTTTTTTTGCGTATGTACGTAACTTTTTAAAAATATATAAGCTTTATGAACCTTGGGTTAGGTGAACGGTCTTTTGGGCTGAGTGATTGTGTGTGTTGATCAGGTGTTTGAATTGTATTGGCGTGTTCTATGGAGCTAGGAGCTAGCAGAGGAGCTAGGAGCTAGCGTAACAAACACGCAGGTGTTTTTATGCAGGATTAATTTGTGGCATATTAAATATAAGCCTGGTTGTGTTGTGGCTAATAGAGTATATATATGTCTTGTGTTTATTTACTGTTGTAGTCATTCCCAGCTGAATATCAGGTCACCCCCGGCTCTCACAGCATCTTCCCTATCTGAATAGCTTCAACTCCCCACTAGTCCTTCACTTGCACTTTCCTCATCCACAAATCTTTCATCCTCGCTCAAATTAATGGGGAAATTGTCGCTTTCTCGGTCCGAATCTCTCTCACTTCATGCGGCCATCATTGTAAACAATAGGGAACTTTGCGTATATGTTCAACTGACTACGTCACGCTACTTCCGGTAGGGGCAAGCCTTTTTTTTTATCAGATACCAAAAGTTGCAATCTTTATCGTCGTTGTTCTATACTAAATCCTTTCAGCAAAAATATGGCAATATCGCGAAATGATCAAGTATGACACATAGAATAGATCTGCTATCCCCGTTTAAATAAAAAAAATTCATTTCAGTAGGCCTTTAAATCTGTCTGTTTCTGTTGTTCGTCCTGGCGTCCTCACACATTCATCTTCTCCGCACATTTATGCTCTGCTCATGTTATCATCGTTTTTCTATAGTCCACGCTGATCTTCTCATGCCAAGTAAGTTTTTGTTGAATAGTTTTTGTGCCTTTGTGCAAGTCTTTTGTTTTGTCATAGTCAAGTTTTTACCTCCGCTGTGAGCGCTTTTTGTTTGTACCTTTTTTTGAGTTAAAATATTAAACATGTCCTCACCTGCTGCACGCCACGTATGGTCCAATTCATTTGCACCACGGGAGAGCAAACCACGCCACAGATCGAGTCATGACAAGTATAAATGGGCTAAAGCAGGGGTGTCCAAACTTTTTCCACCGAGGGCCGCACACGGAAAAATTCAAGCATGCGGGGTCCATTTGGATATTTAAAATTTTCAAACCATAACAAAATATATGGATTTTGTTTGTTTGTTACCTTTAGGGCTCCCGGGGACCATAAAGGGCCTAAGTCATTAAAATTTTAAAAACAAGTCAAATTATTATTTATTTATTTATTTAACGCTTACAGTAAATCTGTACAGTATATCAACTTCAGGTTGATATAAAGTTTGAAAAAACAAAAAGGTTTTATGCCTTTTCTGTCAAAGACAACTTAGTTTTTTATAGTAAAACTGAAATATGCAGTATTTCCCCCACTGAAGTAATTCGACACAATAACCGCCAAAACTCTGTGTACTGTGTTTTTTAGGTCAAAAAAGTGTGTTTGTATTCTGTCGACCTTTCTTAGTGTTCTGGAAGAATGAGTTGATTTGAGA
This sequence comes from Entelurus aequoreus, assembly GCF_033978785.1. Classification (NCBI taxonomy): domain Eukaryota; kingdom Metazoa; phylum Chordata; class Actinopteri; order Syngnathiformes; family Syngnathidae; genus Entelurus; species Entelurus aequoreus. The sequence goes on from NC_084753.1 coordinate 32,208,065, forward strand.
CATGTATGAAGTGATGTGGTAGTTTTAGTGCATTTTGGAAGTGAAATGAACTGATGTGGCGAGCTGAAAGTTGGTTTGGAGAACTGTGTGAAGAGTTTTGAAAAAGTGACTTAAGTATTGGGAAATGTGTCCTAGCGACTGTAAAAAACAACAACTGTAAATGGCACTTAAGTGACACTTGGGTGACACTTTAGTGCCAGTGTGAGTGACATGAATGCTTATTTAATTACAACATGTACTTTGTGACACTTGTTTTAATGTTTTCAATGCTTAAGCCACTCAAGTATCACTTAAATGGCACTTAAGTGACACTTGGGTGACACTTTAGTGCCAGTGTGAGTGACATGAATGCTTATTTAATTACAAAATGTTCTTTGTGACACTTGTTTTAATGTTTTCAATGCTTAAGCCACTCAAGTATCACTTAAATGGCACTTAAGTGACACTTGGGTGACACTTTAGTGCCAGTGTGAGTGACATGAATGCTTATTTAATTACAAAATGTTCTTTGTGACACTTGTTTTAATGTTTTCAATGCTTAAGCCACTCAAGTATCACTTAAATGGCACTTAAGTGACACTTGGGTGACACTTTAGTGCCAGTGTGAGTGACATGAATGCTTATTTAATTACAACATGTACTTTGTGACACTTGTTTTAATGTTTTCAATGCTTAAGCCACTCAAGTATCACTTAAATGGCACTTAAGTGACACTTGGGTGACACTTTAGTGCCAGTGTGAGTGACATGAATGCTTATTTAATTACAAAATGTTCTTTGTGACACTTGTTTTAATGTTTTCAATGCTTAAGCCACTCAAGTATCACTTAAATGGCACTTAAGTGACACTTGGGTGACACTTTAGTGCCAGTGTGAGTGACATGAATGCTTATTTAATTACAACATGTACTTTGTGACACTTGTTTTAATGTTTTCAATGCTTAAGCCACTCAAGTATCACTTAAATGGCACTTAAGTGACACTTGGGTGACACTTTAGTGCCAGTGTGAGTGACATGAATGCTTATTTAATTACAAAATGTTATTTGTGACACTTGTTTTAATGTTTTCAATGCTTAAGCCACTCAAGTATCACTTAAATGGCACTTAAGTGACACTTGGGTGACACTTTAGTGCCAGTGTGAGTGACATGAATGCTTATTTAATTACAACATGTACTTTGTGACACTTGTTTTAATCTTTTCAATGCTTAAGCCACTCAAGTATCACTTAAATGGCACTTAAGTGACACTTGGGTGACACTTTAGTGCCAGTGTGAGTGACATGAATGCTTATTTAATTACAACATGTACTTTGTGACACTTGTTTTAATGTTTTCAATGCTTAAGCCACTCAAGTATCACTTAAATGGCACTTAAGTGACACTTGGGTGACACTTTAGTGCCAGTGTGAGTGACATGAATGCTTATTTAATTACAACATGTACTTTGTGACACTTGTTTTAATGTTTTCAATGCTTAAGCCACTCAAGTATCACTTAAATGGCACTTAAGTGACACTTGGGTGACACTTTAGTGCCAGTGTGAGTGACATGAATGCTTATTTAATTACAACATGTACTTTGTGACACTTGTTTTAATGTTTTCAATGCTTAAGCCACTCAAGTATCACTTAAATGGCACTTAAGTGACACTTGGGTGACACTTTAGTGCCAGTGTGAGTGACATGAATGCTTATTTAATTACAACATGTACTTTGTGACACTTGTTTTAATGTTTTCAATGCTTAAGCCACTCAAGTATCACTTAAATGGCACTTAAGTGACACTTGGGTGACACTTTAGTGCCAGTGTGAGTGACATGAATGCTTATTTAATTACAACATGTACTTTGTGACACTTGTTTTAATGTTTTCAATGCTTAAGCCACTCAAGTATCACTTAAATGGCACTTAAGTGACACTTGGGTGACACTTTAGTGCCAGTGTGAGTGACATGAATGCTTATTTAATTACAACATGTACTTTGTGACACTTGTTTTAATGTTTTCAATGCTTAAGCCACTCAAGTATCACTTAAATGGCACTTAAGTGACACTTGGGTGACACTTTAGTGCCAGTGTGAGTGACATGAATGCTTATTTAATTACAACATGTACTTTGTGACACTTGTTTTAATGTTTTCAATGCTTAAGCCACTCAAGTATCACTTAAATGGCACTTAAGTGACACTTGGGTGACACTTAAGTGCCAGTGTGACATGAATGCTTGTTTATTTACATGTCCTTTGTGACACTTAAGTGGCACTTCGGTGTCACCACATGTAAATGGGGTATTGTTGGCACTTTTTGGATGTTTTTAGATCATTTTATGGGTGCAGTAGTGTACTACTATTAGAGGCATTGTTAGCCACCTCTGACTTGCCATTTTTTACGACTTAGAATGCATAGAAAAAATAAAAACATGTGTTCTTGTCTTACATTAGGATTGTGAATGATGGGCAACATTTCCAAACAAGTGCAGTTGCCCTTTAAAGGGTGTGATGACGACAAAGGACACACAGGAGTTAGTTTAAAGTGTTTGACTATAAAACAATTTTCCTTCTTTGCTTTTTTTCCTTTCTTTGATTGTTCTCCTCACTTTACAACTCCTCCACCCGCCGTAGTTTCTTTCTTATATATCCTCCGAGAGTAACGGTGTTGTATTCATTCTTCTCACGCTCTCGTCTCTTCCCAAATGTAAAACAAACACACTTTAGCAGCCTGCTCAAGTGTCCTAGTGGAGGCTCGTTAGCAAGCTTCACATTTGAAAGGCATTACTCTTGATTGCCGTGTTTGTAAGACGTCCAAAGTGTCCGAGACAAGATTTCTTCATGTAAGGAGTAAAAACGCGTGTTCAGGTTTTGTGTTGTAGTTTGGCTAACGTCATCGTTAGCACGTTTGTGTTATGTGACGATGGATTGAAAACAACAAAGTAAGAAAGTCTGATTTACCTTCAGAACTTCTGGCAAATGTCCAAAGATTGTTTCTTCTTTGGCGGTCGACTTCTCTGCTGGATATTTGTCACCAATCTGGGAACAAATGAAGGAAATCATGTCAACACACTTCTGTAGGTTCAAAGATCCTTTATGAACATGCATTATGTTCAAAGAGCTTTTGTAGAGGCTCAAATATTATTTATTAACATCCATTAAGTTTCAAAGATGTTTTATTAACATGCATTAGGTTCAAAGATCCTTTATTAACATGCATTAGGTTCAAATAGCTTTTATAGAGGTTCAAAGATCCTTTATTAACATCCATTAAGTTTCAAAGATCTTTTATTAACATGCATTAGGTTTAAAGAGCTTTCATAGTGGTTCAAAGATCCTTTATTAACATCCATTAAGTTTCAAAGATGTTTTATTAACATGCATTAGATTCAAAGATCCTTTATTAACATGCATTAGGTTCAAAGAGCTTTTATGGAGGTTCAAAGAGCCTTTATTAACATGCATTAAGTTTCGAATATCTTTTATTCACATCCATTAGGTTCAAAGATCCTTTATTAACGTCCATTAGATTCAAAAATAGTTTATTAACGTCCATTACTTTCAAAGATCCTTAATTAACATCCATTAGGTTTAAATAGCTATTATAGAGGTTTAAAGATCCTTTATTAACGTCCATTAAGTTTTAAAGATCTTGTATAGAGGTTCAAAGATTCTTTATTAACATTCATTTGGTTCAAAGATTCTTTATTAACATCCATTAAGTTTTAAAGATATTTTATAGAGGTTCAAAGATCCTTTATTAACATCCATTACGTTCAAACATCATATATAGAGGTTCAAAGATCCTTTTATTAACGTCCATTAAGTTTTAAAGATCTTTTATAGAGTTTCAAAGATCCTTTATTAACGTCCATTAAGTTTTAAAGATCTTTTATAGAGGTTCAAAGATCCTTTATTAACGTCCATAAATTTTAAAGATCTTTTATAAAGGTTCAAAGATCCTTTATTGACATTCATTTGGTTCAAAGATTCTTTATTAACATCCATTAAGTTTTAAAGATCTTTTATAGAGGTTCAAATATCCTTTATTAACATCCATTAGGTTCAAAGATCTTTTATTAACATCCATTAGGTTCAAAGATCTTTTATAGAGGTTCAAAGATCCTTTATTAACATCCATTAGGTTCAAATATTCTTTATTAATGTCCATTAGTTTCAAAGATCCTTTATTAACATTCATTTGGTTCAAAGATTCTTTATTAACATTCATTAAGTTTTAAAGATCTTTTATAGAGGTTCAAAGATCCTTTATTAACATCCATTAGGTTCAAAGATTCTTTATTAATGTCCATTAGGTTAAAATAATAACGTTCATTAGGTTCAAATATATTTTATTAATGCCCATTAAGTTCAAAGATCCTTTATTAACATCCATTAGGTTCAAATATCTTTTATAGAGGTTCAAAGATCCTTTATTGACATCCATTAAAAGTTTCAAAGATCTTTCATAGAGATTCAAAGATCCTTTATTAACGTCCATTAGGTTCAAAGATCTTTTATTAACGTCCATTAGATTTAAATATCTTTTATTAACATCCATTAGGTTCAAAGATCTTTCATAGAGGTTCAAAGATCCTTTATTAACATCCATTAGGTTCAAAGATCTTTCATAGAGGTTCAAAGATCCTTTATTAACATCCATTAAGTTTCAAATCTATTTTATAGAAATACAAAGGTCCTTTAATAACATACATTAGGTTCAAAGATCCTTTATTAATGTCCATTAGGTTCAAAGATCTTTTATTAACGTCCATTAGATTTAAATATCTTTTATTAACATCCATTAGGTTCAAAGATCTTTCATAGAGGTTCAAAGATCCTTTATTAACAACCATTAAGTTTCAAATCTATTTTATAGAGATACAAAGGTCCTTTAATAACATACATTAGGTTCAAAGATCCTTTATTAATGTCCATTAGGTTCAAAAATAATTTATTAGCAGCGTCCATTAGGTTCAAAGATATTTTATGAACGTCTATTAGGTTCAAAGATCCTTTATTAATGTCCATTAGGTTCAAAGATAATTTATTAGCAGCGTCCATTAGGTTCAAATATATTTTATGAACGTCCATTAGGTTCAAAGATATTTAATGAACGTCCATTAGGTTCAAAGATCCTTTATTAACGTCCATTAAGTTCAAAGCTCTTTTATGAACGTCCATTAGGTTCAAAGATACTTTATTGAGGTTCAAAGATCCTTTATTAACATCCATCAGGTTCATCCATCCATCCATCCATCCATCTTCTACCGCTTATCCGAGGTCGGGTCGCGGGGGCAGCAGCTTAAGCAGGGAAGCCCAGACTTCCCTCTCCCCAGCCACTTCGTCCAGATATATTTTATTAACATCCGTTAGGTTCAAAGATCCTTTATTAACGTCAATTTTCAATGTTCAAATCAACGTCAGAACCCAACATTGATTAAACGTCGTTAAAAAGCACGTTGTTTTAACGCTATGTTTGAGTTGCTCAATCTCACAAGTTGTCAACGTTGTTTCAATGTCTTGTGCCCGCCGGGTAGGTACCGGACGTACCGGAGGCCGAGGTACAAGGTGGCCTACAAGATGGTGACAGAGATGGAGTGGAAGTGTTGCCATGGATACTCGGGGGAGGACTGCCACGAAGGGCCGAGGGCAACAACCGACAGCAAGCGGCCCGGCGTCACGCAGACGGGCGACACACCCGGCGGCGGTGGAGAAAGTGGAGAGGGTAACGCATGATGTCATACTTGTTTGCTGTTACAGTCAACTTTTGTCTTGTTTGACCCGGAAGTTTCTGTGCCAGCAGTTCAATGATCAAATATAGACGAACCCAACAAACAGACTCCCTAACTCCAAAAACGTCTTTAAAAGTCAGGTTAGCCCTCGAACGTATCAGAAGTGATACATACGTTTTTGAGCCCTCTGCCTCATCAGTGTAATTAGTTTGTCCTAAAAAGTCTGACGGATCAGATCAGATGCATGCATTACACGTATAGTCCACACGGGGGCAGTATTGACCTATTAGCGGTCTGTCCAGTCATCCTGCAAGATGGCCACGAAGAAGAACCCAGAAACACCTGATTTTTGAAGCGAAACTTTGCCAAATTTAAAGGGATATGGTAAGAATTTTTTTTTATTTTTTACTGACACATCAGTACGAACAGTTAATTTGGTGATTAAATGTGAAATTACTTCATATTTCATGGTAAAAATGTGTTGAAAATGTGTGTATCAAATTAGAAACAACAGGTATAAAAGGTAACGTATCTCCAAATTAGTCAATTTTATTGCATTTCATGCCTTATAAATACCATGAAGCAATGTACAGTCTTTAGATGTTTCAAATAAACAAATATAATGTTTACATGACACAATATGGTGTATTTAGAAGTCAAATATACATATACAGTTTGCTGTATCATTTTGTAGTCTTCTGATTTTTTTTTTGAGAGAAAAAAATTAATCACATTAAAAAAATACATAAAAACAACATTGAAAGTGCTTTGAAAATGATTTTTAAAAAGTGTATTGTTTATGTTTTGTTTTTTTTATAAAACATTAAATTGCAACGATAGCGTGTGACCGGTTGTATCAAATATGATACAAGTTGAAAATCATATATGGAATTAGATATTTTTGCCAGCAGTTCAATGATCAAATATAGACAAGGCCAAGAAACAGACTCTCTAACTCCAAAAACGTCTTTAAAAGTCAGCGTATCGATGGTTAGCCCTCAAACGTATCAGAAGTGATACATACGTTTTTGAGCCTTCTGCCTCATCAGTGTAATTAGTTTGTCCTAAAAAGTATGACGTATCAGATCAGATGCATGCATTGCACGTATAGTCCACATGGGGGCAGTATTGACCTATTAGCGCTCTGTCCAGTCATCCTGCAAGATGGCCACGAAGAAGAAACCAGAAACACCTGATTTTTTTAAGAGAAACTTTGCCAAATTTAAAGGTATAAGGTATGAAAAAAATTATTTTTTTTACTGACACATCAGTATGAACAGTTAATTTGTTGATTAAATGTGAAATTACTTCATATTTCATGGTAAAAATGTGTTGAAAATGTGTGTATCAAATTAGAAACAACAGGTATAAAAGGTAACGTATCTCCAAATTAGTCAAATTTATTGCATTTCATGCCTTATAAATACCATGAAGCAATGTACAGTCTTTAGATGTTTCAAATAAACAAATATAATGTTTACATGACACAATATGGTGTATTTAGAAGTCAAATATACATATACAGTTTGCTGTATCATTTTGTAGTTTCTGATTTTTTTTGAGAGAAAAAAATTCATCACATTAAAAAAATACATAAAAACAACATTGAAGGTGCTTTGAAAATGATTTTTAAAAAGTGTATTGTTTATGTTTTGGTTTGTTATAAAACATTAAACTGCAACGATAGTTTGTGACCGGTTGTATCAAATATGATACGAGTTGAAAATCATATATGGAATTAGATTTTTTTTTTGCCAGCAGTTCAATGATCAAATATAGACGAACCCAACAAACAGACTCTCTAACTCCAAAAACGTCATTAAAAGTCAGCGTATCGATGGTTAGCCCTCAAACGTATCAGAAGTGATGCATACGTTTTTGAGGCCTCTGCCTCATCAGTGTAATTAGTTTGTCCTAAAAAAGTCTGACGTATCAGATCAGATGCATGCATTACACGTATAGTCCACATGGGGGCAGTATTGACCTATTAGCGGTCTGTCCAGTCATCCTGCAAGATGGCCACGAAGAAGAAACCAGAAACACCTGATTTTTTTAAGAGAAACTTTGCCAAATTTAAAGGTATAAGGTATGAAATTTTTTTTTTTTTTTACTGACACATCAGTATGAACAGTTAATTTGTTGATTAAATGTGAAATTACTTCATATTTCATGGTAAAAATGTGTTGAAAATGTGTGTATCAAATTAGAAACAACAGGTATAAAAGGTAACGTATCTCCAAATTAGTCAAATTTATTGCATTTCATGCCTTATAAATACCATGAAGCAATGTACAGTCTTTAGATGTTTCAAATAAACAAATATAATGTTTACATGACACAATATGGTGTATTTAGAAGTCAAATATACATATACAGTTTGCTGTATCATTTTGTAGTTTCTGATTTTTTTTTTAGAGGAAAAAATTCATCACATTAAAAAAATACATAAAAACAACATTGAAGGTGCTTTGAAAATGATTTTTAAAAAGTGTATTGTTTATGTTTTGGTTTGTTATAAAACATTAAACTGCAACGATAGTTTGTGACCGGTTGTATCAAATATGATACAAGTTGAAAATCATATATGGAATTAGATTTTTTTTTGCCAGCAGTTCAATGATCAAATATAGACGAACCCAACAAACAGACTCTCTAACTCCAAAAACGTCTTTAAAAGTCAGCGTATCGATGGTTAGCCCTCAAACGTATCAGAAGTGATACATACGTTTTTGAGCCCTCTGCCTCATCAGTGTAATTAGTTTGTCCTAAAAAAGTCTGACGTATCAGATCAGATGCACGCATTACACGTATAGTCCACATGGGGGCAGTATTGACCTATTAGCGGTCTGTCCAGTCATCCTGCAAGATGGCCACGAAGAAGAAACCAGAAACACCTGATTTTTAAGAGAAACTTTGCCAAATTTAAAGGTATAAATTATGAAAAAAATTTTTTTTTTTTTTACTGACACATCAGGATTAACAGTTAATTTGTTGATTAAATGTGAAATTACTTCATATTTCATAGTAAAAATGTGTTGAAAATGCGTGTATCAAATTAGAAACAACAGGTATAAAAGGTAACGTATCTCCAAATTAGTCAATTTTATTGCATTCCATGCATTATAAACACCATGAAGCAACGTACAGTCTTTAGATGTTTCAAATAAACAAATATAATGTTTACATCACAAAAAGGGACAAGCGGCATACTTGCCAACCCTCCCGATTTTCCCAGAAGACTCCAGAATTTCAGTGCCCCTCCCGAAAATTTCCCGGGGCAACCATTCTCCCGAATTTCTCCCGATTTCCACCCGGACGCCAATATTGGGGGCGTGCCTTAAAGGCACTGCCTTTAGCGTCCTCTACAACCTGTCGCCACGCCCGCTTTTCCTCCATACAAACAGCGTACCGGCCCTGTCACATAATATATGCGGCTTTTACACACACACAAATGCAAGGCATTCTTGGTCAACAGCCATACAGGTCACACTGAGGGTGGCCGTATAAACAACTTTAACACTGTTACAAATATGCGCCACACTGTGAACCCACACCAAACAAGAATGACAAACACATTTCGGGAGAACATCCGCACCGTAACACAACATAAACACAACAGAACAAATACCCAGAATCCCTTGCAGCACTAACTCTTCCAGGACGCCACAATATACACCCCCGACAAGCGGTAGAAAATGGATGGATGGATGGACATGACACAATATGGTGTATTTAGAAGTAAAATATACATATACAGGTTGCTGTATCATTTTGTAGTCTTCTGATTTTTTTTGGAGAGAAAAAAATGAATCACATTAAAAAAATACATAAAAACAACATTGAAGGTGCTTTGAAAATGATTTTTAAAAAGTGTATTGTTTATGTTTTGGTTTGTTACAAAACATTAAATTGCAATGATATTTTGTGACCTGTTGTATCAAATATGATACAAGTTGAAAATCATATATGGAATTAGATTATTTTTTGTTTTTTTTGTTAAAGATTAGTTCAGAAGCACCAATAAAAGCTGCCGTTTCAAATAATTGGAACTTTCTGTTCATGATGTAGTTGTTCAGTGCATTTGCTCCGTTTTGCACCTCCGTTCTCTGATTGGTGGATGTTGGTTTGGAAAGAGAGAAGACAAGGTTCAGCGTTTGGACCGCTGATTTTCTATTATTCCAGACTATATTTGGACTTTGAACTTTTCCTTTGTTTGGCACAGACTTGATGTCATTCTTTCCATTATCTGAGGCCTAACATGGAAAGCAGCGGAAACTTCCACCCTGAGCCAGACTGCATCTGTTGCACCCAAACAGAACCAGAAGCCAAAACCGTCCGTACGGACTTTTCTGGATCCTTCTTTGATAGACAAACATAAACACATTACACAACCTGCTCACTGAACTTTGTGGATGTTATAGAATAAATGTCCAACACATATTTCAAATATTTTCAAAGATCTTTTATTAACGTCCATTAAGTTCAAAGATCCTTTATCAACATGCATTAGGTTCAAAGATATTTTATAGAGGTTCAAATATCCTTTATTAACGTCCATTAAGTTTCAAACATCTTTTATGAACATGCATTACGTTCAAACATCTTTTATAGAGGTTCAAAGATACTTTATTAACATCCATTAGGTTCAAAGATCCTTTATTAATGTCCATTAGGTTCAAAGATCCTTTATTTACGTCCATTAGGTTCAAATATCTCTTAATAACGTCCATTAGTTTCAAAGATCTTTTATTAACGTCCATTAGGTTCAAAGATCCTTTATTAACGCCCATCAGATACAAATATATTTTATTAATGTCCATTAGGTTCAAAGATCCTTTATAAACATCCATTAGGTTCAAATATCCTTTATTAACGGCCATCAGGTTCAAAGATCCTTTATCAATGTCCATTAGGTTCAAATATCTTTTAATAACGTCCATTAGGTTCAAAGATCTTTTATTAACGTCCATTAGGTTCAAAGATCCTTTATTAACGCCTATCAGGTTCAAAGATCCTTTATTAACGTCCATCAGGTTCAAAGATATTTTATTAACGTCCATTAGGTTCAAAGATCCTTTATTAACATCCATTATGTTCAAATATCTTTTATTAACATACATCCATCCATCCATTTTCTACCACTTATCCCTTTCTGGAGCCTATCTCAGCTGAATTCGAGGTTCAAATATCTTTTATAGAGGTTCAAAGATCCTTTATTAACGTCCATTAGGTTCAAATATATTTTAATAACGTCCATTAGGTTCAAAGATCCTTTATTAACGGCCATCAGGTTAAAAGATCTTTTATTAACGTCCATTAGGTTCAAAGATCCTTTATTAACGGCCATCAGGTTCAAAGATACTTTATTAACGTCCATTAGGTTCAAAGATCCTTTATTAACGCCCATCAGGTTCAAAGATATTTTATTAACGTCCATTAGGTTCAAATATCTTTTATTAATGTCCGTTAGGTTCAAAGATCCTTTATTAACGCCCATCAGGTTCAAAGATATTTTATTAACGTCCATTAGGTTCAAAGATCCTTTATTAACGCCCATCAGGTTCAAAGATATTTTATTAACATCCATCCATCCATTTTCTACCGCTTGTCCCTTTCTGGAGCCTATCTCAGCTGCATTCGAGGTTCCAATATCTTTTAAAGATCCTTTATTAACATCCATTAGGTTACGTCCATTAGGTTCAAAGATCTTTTATTAACATCCATTAGGTTCAAATATCTTTTATTAACATCCATTAGATTCAAAGATCTTTTATTAACATCCATTAGATTCAACGATCTTTTATTAACATCCATTATGTTCAAATATCCTTTAAAGAGGTTCAAAGATCCTTTATTAACATCCATTAAGTTTCAAAGATCTTTTATAGAGATTCAAAGATCCTTTATTAACGCCCATTAGATTCAAAGATCTTTTATTAACATCCATTAGATTCAAAGATCTTTTATTAACATCCATTATGTTCAAATATCCTTTAAAGAGGTTCAAAGATCCTTTATTAACATCCATTAAGTTTCAAAGATCTTTTATAGAGATTCAAAGATCCTTTATTAACGCCCATTAGGTTCAAAGATCTTTTATTAACATCCATTAGATTCAAAGATCTTTTATTAACATCCATTATGTTCAAATATCCTTTAAAGAGGTTCAAAGATCCTTTATTAACATCCATTAAGTTTCAAAGATCTTTTATAGAGATTCAAAGATCCTTTATTAACGCCCATTAGGTTCAAAGATCCCTTATTAACGCCGATTGGGTTCAAAGATATTTTATTAACGTCCATTAGGTTCAAATATCTTTTATTAACACCCATTAGGTTCAAATATCCTTTAAAGAGGTTCAAAGATCCTTTATTAACATCCATTAAGTTTCAAAGATCTTTTATAGAGATTCAAAGATCCTTTATTAACATCCATTAAGTTTCAAAGATCTTTTATAGAGATTCAAAGATCCTTTATTAACATCCATTAAGTTTCAAAGATCTTTTATAGAGATTCAAAGATCCTTTATTAACGCCCATTAGGTTCAAAGATCCCTTATTAACGCCCATTGGGTTCAAAGATCTTTTATTAACGTCCATTAGGTTCAAATATCTTTTATTAACATCCATTATGTTCAAATATCCTTTAAAGAGGTTCAAAGATCCTTTATTAACAACCATTAAGTTTCAAAGATCTTTTATAGAGATTCAAAGATCCTTTATTAACGTCCATTAGGTTCAAAGATCCTTTATTAACGCCCATTGGGTTCAAAGATATTTTATTAACGTCCATTAGGTTCAAAGATCTTTTATTAACATCCAGTAGGTTCAAATATCTTTTTATTAACGCTTTGCACCCTGCGGCTTATGATACGGTGCGGTAATTTTTGGATTTTTCTAGGCCAAAAAGAAAATCGTTTCATTCAACACACGCAAATACACTGAAATGTTGTGCTATTGCGCTGGTTGAAGCTTTGAACTGGAAGTAAAAGTGCCGTTCAGTCTGCTAACCGTCCACAGCGTCTCTACTCGTATGGGTTTTTCATTTTTACCATATACTAAAACAATTCTTACTTACTAAACCGTCCCATGTCTGTAGGAGTGTTTTCATGCATATTTGTACGCGCTGTTGTAATCAAGCTAGCGTCGTTAGCATTAGCTAATATGCTAACACGTCTATGAGTGTCTTTTTGTATTGTTTCAGTTTCACAAATTCCTCAGTAAATTCTCCAAAACCTCCAAGTGGAGTTATTGAGTCTGTTTAGCTGCTTCCGCAGCTAGTGTGTCCATGACCATGACTTCTGTTTTGTTTGATCGGACCCGTTTTACTGCCGTGTTACAGACACCGTTTGGAAACAATTAAAAACATTTACATTTGCTAACTTGTGTGGACTTAAGCAAGTTAATATATTTTTTTAATTTTAATATTTAACTCATTTTATGCTTACCTGTGCTAACTTGTGTGAACTTAAGCATGCTAATGGATTTTTTTGTTAGTTTTTAGCTAATTTTGGATGTTTTAATCCTAAAAGTCATACATTTTTATACTTGGCGCCATTTTGGAAATATGTTAATGTCTCTTTTATTTAACATTTTATGCTTAGCTATGCTATCTTGTGTGAACTTGAGCATGCTAATGGAATTTTTGCTAGTTTTTAGCAAATTTCGTATGTTTTAACCCTAAAAGTCATGAATTTTGATACTTGGCGCCATTTTGGAAGTATGTTAATGTCTCTTTTATTTAACATTTTATGCTTAGCTATGCTAACTTGTGTGAACTTAAGCATGCTAATGGAATTGTTGCTAGTTTTTAGCAAATTTTGTATGTTTTACCCCTAAATGTCATGAATTTTGAAGTATGTTAATGTCTCTTTTATTCAAGCGTGCTAACGTTTTATGCTTAGCTATGCTAATTTGTGGTAACATAAGCATGCTAATGGATTTTTGTTAGTTTTTACCAAATTGTGTATGTTCAACCCTAAAAGTCATGAATTTTGATACTTGGCGCCATTTTGGAAGTATGTTAATGTCTCTTTTCTTTAACGTTTTATGCTTAGCTATGCTAACTTGTGTGAACATAAGTATGCTAACGTGTTTTTTGCTAGTTTTTAGCAAATGTTGTATGTTTTAACCCTAAAAGTCATGAATTTTGATACTTGGCGCCATTTTGGAAGTATGTTAATGTCCCTTTTATTCAAGCATGCTAATGTTTTATGCTTAGCTATGCTAACTTGTGGGAACATAAGCATGCTACCGTTTTTTTTGCTATTTTTTAGCCAACTTTGTATATTTTAACCCTAAAAGTCATGAATTTTGATACTTGGCGCCATTTTGCAAGTTTGTTAATGTCTCTTTTATTTAACGTTTTATGCTTAGCTATGCTAACTTGTGTGAACATAAGCATGCTAACGGTTTTTTTGCTAGTTTTTAGCTAACTATGTTTTAACCCTAAAAGTCATGAATTTTTATACTTGGCGCCATTTTGGAAATATGTTAATGTCTCTTTTATTTAACGTTTTATGCTTAGCTATGCTAACTTGTGTGAACATAAGCATGCAACGTTTTTTTTTTGCTAGTTTTTAGCAAATTTCGTATGTTTTAACCCTAAAAGTCATGAATTTTGATACTTGGCGCCATTTTGGAAATATGTTAATGTCTCTTTTACTTAACGTTTTATGCTTAGCTATGCTAACTTGTGTGAACATAAGCATGCAACGTTTTTTTTTTGCTAGTTTTTAGCAAATTTCGTATGTTTTAACCCTAAAAGTCATGAATTTTGATACTTGGCGCCATTTTGGAAGTATGTTAATGTCTCTTTTCTTTAACGTTTTATGCTTAGCTATACTAACTTGTGTGAACATAAGCATGCTAACGGTTTTTTTTGCTAGTTTTTAGAAAATTTTGTATGTTTCAACCCTAAAAGTCATGAATTTTGATACTTGGCGCCATTTTGGAAGTATGTTAATGTCCCTTTTATTCAAGCATGCTAATGTTTTATGCTTAGCTATGCTAACTTGTGTGAACATAAGCATGCTAACGTTTTTTTGCTATTTTTTTAGCTAACTTTGTATGTTTTAACCCTAAAAGTCATGAATTTTGATACTTGGCGCCATTTTGCAAGTTTGTTAATGTCTCTTTTATTTAACGTTTTATGCTTAGCTATGCTAACTTGTGTGAACATAAGCATGCTAACGTTTTTTTTGCTAGTTTTTAGCTAACTATGTTTTAACCCTAAAAGTCATGAATTTTGATACTTGGCGCCATTTTGGAAATATGTTAATGTCTCTTTTATTTAACGTTTTATGCTTAGCTATGCTAACTTGTGTGAACATAAGCATGCAACGTTTTTTTTTGTGCTATTTTTTAGCAAATTTCGTATGTTTTAACCCTAAAAGTCATGAATTTTGATACTTGGCGCCATTTTGGAAGTATGTTCATGTCTCTTTTATTTAACGTTTTATGCTTAGCTATGCTAACTTGTGTGAACATAAGCATGCTAACGGTTTTTTTTGCTAGTTTTTAGCAAATTTTGTATGTTTCAACCCTAAAAGTCATGAATTTTGATACTTGGCGCCATTTTGGAAGTATGTTAATGTCCTTTTTATTCAAGCATGCTAATGTTTTATGCTTAGCTATGCTAACTTGTGGGAACATAAGCATGTTACCGTTTTTTTTGCTATTTTTTAGCCAACTTTGTATATTTTAACCCTAAAAGTCATGAATTTTGATACTTGGCGCCATTTTGCAAGTTTGTTAATGTCTCTTTTATTTAACGTTTTATGCTTAGCTATGCTAACTTGTGTGAACATAAGCATGCTAACGTTTTTTTTGCTAGGTTTTAGCTAACTATGTTTTAACCCTAAAAGTCATGAATTTTGATACTTGGCGCCATTTTGGAAATATGTTAATGTTTCTTTTATTTAACGTTTTATGCTTAGCTATGCTAACTTGTGTGAACATAAGCATGCAAGGTTGGTTTTTTTTGCTAGTTTTTAGCAAATTTCGTATGTTTTAACCCTAAAAGTCATGAATTTTGATACTTGGCGCCATTTTGGAAGTATGTTCATGTCTCTTTTATTTAACGTTTTATGCTTAGCTATGCTAACTTGTATAAACTTAAGCATGCTAATGGAATTTTTGCTAGTTTTTAGCAAATTTTGTATGTTTAACCCTAAAAGTCATGAATTTTGATACTTGGCATCATTTTAGAAGTATGTTAATGTCTCTTTTATTCAAGCATGCCAATTTTTTTTTGCTATTTTTGTATGTTTAAACCTAAAAGTCATGAATTTTGATATTCGGCGCCATTTTGGAAGTATGTTAATGTCTCTTTTATTTAACGTTTTCTGCTTAGCTATGCTGATTGCAGAGCTAGCCTGCGCAGCCAGTGAGTCCATGACGATGACTTCTGTTTTGTTTGATCGGCCGTTTTACTGCTGTGTTCCAGACACCGCTTGGAAACAATTAAAAACATTTACAAAATATAATTAATTTCACAACGTATATGTCTACGATTTATAGTCCGGTGCGGCTTATATATGGGGAAAAATCCCTAAAATGTTGTGGGTGCGGCTTATATACCGCTATAGTTTGGAAAATTTGGTAATTTTACACCTAATTTAGGCCAAAAATATGTAGAATCTGCTTTTAAAAAATCCCCGACGTAGCAAAGTTGTAGTATATCTTTTCACTCTTGAGTCCTCACACCCACAGGTGACAGGGAGAAGGTGAGGAAGCTTGAAGAGACCATCAGCCGCCTGACCAAAGACCTCCACAGCATGCAGACTTCCATCCATGATGTGGACCAGAGGCTGTAAGTCCTGCCTGCTGTTGCTGTTGTTCTCTGGCAGACTTCAAGAGTCCCGTCCTTTGAAGTAGATCCCGACTGAATGGAGCTATTGTGCCCGCGGACTCAGCCCAGCCGCACATGAAGGAGACCATCAACAACATTCACAACAAGCTGGACCATCTGTACAACAAGACCCAGGTGACCTTCTCTGCTAACTTAAGCATGCTAACTTTGTTTGCTAGCTTTTTGGCTAATTGTGTATGTTTAAACCTAAAAATCATGAGTTGTGCTACTTGGCGCCATCTCGGAATTTTGGTATTTCCTCTTATCACGTGATAGCATGCTATTGTTTTATACTAGTTTTTAGAGATAATGTTACAACCCCCGTTTCCATATGAGTTGGGAAATTGTGTTAGATGTAAATATAAACGGAATACAATGATTTGCAAATCCTTTTCAACCCATATTCAGTTGAATGCACTACAAAGACAACATATTTGATGTTCAAACTCATAAACTTTTTTTTTTTTTTGCAAATAATAATTAACTTAGAATTTCATGGCTGCAACACGTGCCAAAGTAGTTGGGAAAGGGCATGTTCACCACTGTGTTACATGGCCTTTCCTTTTAACAACACTCAGTAAACGTTTGGGAACTGAGGAGACACATTTTTGAAGCTTCTCAGGTGGAATTCTTTCCCATTCTTGCTTGATGTACAGCTTAAGTTGTTCAACAGTCCGGGGGTCTCCCTTGTGGTATTTTAGGCTTCATAATGCGCCACACATTTTCAATAGGAGACAGGTCTGGACTACAGGCAGGCCAGTCTAGTACCCGCACTCTTTTACTATGAAGCCACGTTGATGTAACACGTGGCTTGGCATTGTCTTGCTGAAATAAGCAGGGGCGTCCATGGTAACGTTGCTTGGATGGCAACATATGTTGCTCCAAAACCTGTATGTACCTTTCAGCATTATTGGCGCCTTCACAGATGTGTAAGTTACCCATGTCTTGGGCACTAATACACCCCCATACCATCACAGATGCTGGCTTTTCAACTTTGCGCCTATAACAATCCGGGTGGTTCTTTTCCTCTTTGGTCCGGAGGACACGACGTCCACAGTTTCCAAAAACAATTTGAAATGTGGACTCGTCAGACCACAGAACACTTTTCCACTTTGTATCAGTCCATCTTAGATGAGCTCAGGCCCAGCGAAGCCGACGGCGTTTCTGGGTGTTGTTGATAAACGGTTTCGCCTTGCATAGGAGAGTTTTAACTTGCACTTACAGATGTAGCGACCAACTGTAGTTACTGACAGTGGGTTTCTGAAGTGTTCCTGAGCCCATGTGGTAATATCCTTTACACACTGATGTCGCTTGTTGATGCAGTACAGCCTGAGGGATGGAAGGTCACGGGCTTAGCTGCTTACGTGCAGTGATTTCTCCAGATTCTCTGAACCCTTTGATGATATTACGGACCGTAGATGGTGAAATCCCTAAATTCCTTGCAATAGCTGGTTGAGAAAGGTTTTTCTTAAACTGTTCAACAATTTGCTCACGCATTTGTTGACAAAGTGGTGACCCTCGCCCCATCCTTGTTTGTGAATGACTGAGCATTTCATGGAATCTACTTTTATACCCAATCATGGCACCCACCTGTTCCCAATTTGCCTGTTCACCTGTGGGATGTTCCAAATAAGTGTTTGATGAGCATTCCTCAACTTTATCAGTATTTATTGCCACCTTTCCCAACTTCTTTGTCACGTGTTGCTGGCATCAAATTCTAAAGTTAATGATTATTTGCAAAAAAAAAATGTTTCTCAGTTTGAACATCAAATATGTTGTCTTTGTAGCATATTCAATTGAATATGGGTTAAAAATGATTTGCAAATCATTGTATTCCGTTTATATTTACATCTAACACAATTTCCCAACTCATATGGAAACGGGGTTTGTAGAAAGAGACTAAATGTCAAGACCGCAAACATGCATGGATCATGGACTGTGTTGTATTTGATGCTAAATATGATAGACGATGTCGCCTTGTTTGGACTAAGCTTTTACTTCCTCTTTCAAGTGGGTCATAAGCGTTGCAGATGCCAGGTCTGCCGTGCACGTGTTGAAGGCACATGTTGCCATCACGCACTAATAGTCACTTACCAGGGCACCATATGGTTCTTCCCCCCCCCCCCCCCCCCCCCAGGGGACCATAGTATCAGATGGAAGTAGTGTTGTCCCGATACCAAAATTATTTCAGTACTTTTCTAAATAAGGGGAACCCCAAAAAATGTCATTATTGACTTTATTCTAACAAAACATCTTAGGGTACATTAAACATATGATGCTTTTTGCAAGTTTGTCCTTAAATAGAATAGTAAACATACAAGACAACTTCTCTTTTATTAGTAAGTAAACAAACAAAGGCTCCTAATTAGTCTGCTGACATATGCAGTAACATATTGTGTCATTTATCTACCTATTATTTTGTCAACATTATTAAAGACAAGTGGTAGAACATGTATTATTAATCTACTTGTTCATTTACTGTTAATATCTGCTAACTTTCTCTTTTAACATGTTCTGTCTACACTTCCGTTTAAATGTAATAATCACTTATTCTTCTCTTCTTTGATACTTTACATTAGTTTTGGATGATATCACAAATTGAGGTATCAATCCGATACCAAGTCATTACAGGATCATACATTGGTCATATTCAAAGTCCTCATGTGTCCAGGGACATATTTCCCGAGTTTATAAACATAATATAAATTTTTTTAAAAACGAAAGATGTTGTGATGGCAAAAAATATCGACGTAATCATAGTAGTATCGACTTGATACGTGCTTGTACTTGGTATCATCACAGTGGATGTCAGGTGTAGATCCGCCAATGGCGTTTGTTTACATTTTGACGCAGGTAAACTACGGTGTGTAGTGAAGCATGTTTAGCTATTCCTCGTCCTCCAGTGATAATGCTACTTGGAAGAAACTTACTTATTTGGCGCCATGGAGGTGAGGATTTGTGATTTAGAAGTAGCTGGGCACCATATGGTTCTCCCCCCCCAGAGGACCAAAGTATCAGATGGAAGTAGTGTTGGTACCAAAATTATTTTGATACTTTTCTAAATAAAGGGGACCACAAAAAATGTCATTATTGGCTTTATTTTAACAACAAATCTTAGGGTTCATTAAACATATGTTTCTTATTGCAAGTTTGCCCTTAAATAAAATAGTGAACATACAAGACAACTTGTCTTTTAGTAGTAAGTAAACAACAAAGGCTCCTAATTAGTCTGCTGACATATGCAGTAACATATTGTGTCATTTATCTACCTAATATTTTGTGAACATTATTAAGGACAAGTGGTAGAAAATGAATTATTAATCTACTTGTTCATTTACTGTTAATATCTGCTTACTTTCTATTTTAACATGTTCTGTTTACACTTCTGTTAAAATGTAATAATCACTTATTCTGTTTGGATACTTTACAGTAGTTTTGGATGATACCACAAATGTAGGTATCGATCCGATACCAAGTAGTTACAGGATCATACATTGGTCATATTCAAACCCCTCATGTGTCCAGGGACATATTTCCTGAGTTTATAAACATAATATACATTTAAAAAAAAATAAAGATGTTGTGATGCTAAAAAATATCGATGTAATCGTAGTAGTATCGACTTGAAACGCGCCTGTACTTGGTATCATCACAGTGGATGTCAGGTGTAGATCCACCAATGGCGTTTGTTTACATTTTGACGCAGGTAAACTACGGTGTGCAGTGAAGCATGTTTAGCTATTCCTCGTCCTCCAGTGATAATGATACTTGATACTTGAAAGAAACTTACTTTATTTGGCGCCATGGAGGCGAGGATTAGTGATTTAGAAGTAGCTGGGCACCATATGGTTCTCCCCCCCCAGAGGACCAAAGTATCCGATGGAAGTAGTGTTGTACCGATACCAATATTTTGGTATCGGTACCAAAATTATTTTGATACTTTTCTAAATAAAGGAGACCACAAAAAATGTCATTTTTGGCTTTCATTTAACAACGGTACATTAAACATATGTTTCTTATTGCAAGTTTGTCTTTAAATAAAATAGTGAACATACAAGACAACTTGTCTTTTAGTAGTAAGTAAACAAACAAAGGCTCCTAATTAGTCTGCTGACATATGCAGTAACATATTGTGTCATTTATCTACCTATTATTTTGTCAACATTATTAAGGACAAGTGGTAGAAAATGTATTATTAATCTACTTGTTTATTTACTGTTAATATCTGCTTACTTTCTCTTTTAACATGTTCTGTCTACACTTCTGTTAAAATGTAATAATCACTTATTCTTCTGTTGTTTGATCCTTTACATTCATTTTGGATGATATCACAAATTTAGGTATCAGTCTGATACCAAGTAGTTACAGGATCATACATTGGTCATATTCAAAGTCCTCATGTGTCCAGGGACATATTTCCTGCGTTTATAAACATAATATACTTTTAAAAAAACCAAAAGATGTTGTGATGCTAAAAAATATCGATGTAATCGTAGTAGTATCGACTTGAAACGCGCCCGTACTTGGTATCATTACAGTGGATGTCAGGTGTAGATCCACCAATGGCTTTTGTTTACAATTTGACGCAGGTAAACTACGGTGTGTAGTGAAGCATGTTTAGCTATTCCTCGTCCTCCAGTGATAACTCTACTTGGAAGAAACTTACTTATTTGGCGCCATGGAGGTGAGGATTTGTGATTTAGAAGTAGCTGGGCACCATATGGTTCTTCCCCCCCAGAGGACCAAAGTATCAGATGGAAGTAGTGTTGGTACCAAAATTATTTTGATACTTTTCTAAATAAAGGGGACCACAAAAAATGTCATTATTGGCTTTATTTTAACAACAAATCTTAAACATATCTTTATTATTGCATGTTTGTCCTTAAATAAAATAGTGAACATACCAGAGAACTTGTCTTTTAGTAGTAAGTAAACAAACAAAGGCTCCTAATTTAGCTGCTGACATA
This sequence comes from Entelurus aequoreus, assembly GCF_033978785.1. NCBI lineage: Eukaryota > Metazoa > Chordata > Actinopteri > Syngnathiformes > Syngnathidae > Entelurus > Entelurus aequoreus. Next base: position 32,229,606 of record NC_084753.1, read on the forward strand.
TGCAGTAACATATTGTGTCATTTATCTACCAATTATTTTGTCAACATTATTAAGGACAAGTGGTAGAAAATGAATTATTAATCTACTTGTTCATTTACTGTTAATATCTGCTAACTTTCTCTTTTAACATGTTCTGTCTACACTTCTGTTAAAATGTAATAATCACTTATTCTTCTCTTCTTTGATACTTTAAATTAGTTTTGGATGATACCACAAATGTAGGTATCAATCCGATACCAAGTAGTTACAGGATCATACATTGGTCATATTCAAACCCCTCATGTGTCCAGGGACATATTTCCTCAGTTTATAAACATAATATACACTTAAAAAAAAAAAGAAGATGTTGTGATGCCAAAAAACATCGATGTAATCATCTTAGTAGTGACTTGATACGCGCCTGTACTTGGTATCATTGCAGTGGATGTCAGGTGTAGATCCACCCATGGCGTTTGTTTACATTTTGACGCAGGTAAACTACGGTGTGTAGTGAAGCATGTTTAGCTATTCCTCGTCCTCCAGTGATAATGCTACTTGGAAGAAACTTACTTATTTGGCGCCATGGAGGTGAGGATTTGTGATTTAGAAGTAGCTGGGCACCATATGGTTCTTCCCCCCAGAGGACCAAAGTATCAGATGGAAGTAGTGTTGGTACCAAAATTATTTTGATACTTTTCTAAATAAAGGGGACCACAAAAAATGTCATTATTGGCTTTATTTTAACAACAAATCTTAGGGTACATTAAACATATCTTTATTATTGCAAGTTTGTCCTTAAATAAAATAGTGAACATACAAGACAACTTGTCTTTTAGTAGTAAGTAAACAAACAAAGGCTCCTAATTAGTCTGCTGACATATGCAGTAACATATTGTGTCATTTATCTACCTATTATTTTGTCAACATTATTAAGGACAAACGGTAGAAAATGAACTATTAATCTACTTGTTCATTTACTGTTAATATCTGCTTACTTTCTATTTTAACATGTTCTGTCTACACTTCTGTTAAAATGTAATAATCACTTATTCTGTTTGGATACTTTACAGTAGTTTTGGATGATACCACAAATGTAGGTATCGATCCGATACCAAGTAGTTACAGGATCATACATTGGTCATATTCAAACCCCTCATGTGTCCAGGGACATATTTCCTAAGTTTATAAACATAATATACACTTAAAAAAAAAAAAAGTTGTGATGCCAAAAAATATCGATGTAATCATCTTAGTAGTGACTTGATACGCGCCTGTACTTGGTATCATTGCAGTGGATGTCAGGTGTAGATCCACCAATGGCGTTTGTTTACATTTTGACGCAGGTAAACTACGGTGTGTAGTGAAGCATGTTTAGCTATTCCTCGTCCTCCAGTGATAATGCTACTTGGAAGAAACTTACTTTATTTGGCGCCATGGAGGCGAGGATTATTGATTTAGAAGTACAAAGCACCTCTTCCTGAGGGCGTTTCAGTGTTATAACTTCACTTTTATCTTTAGTTTTTGGGCCAATTTGCGTCCGTTCTCCCTTTTCTGTGTACACACTGTCTGCTTGTAAGTACTCTGTGATTGTGCACTGCCGAACATGCTCCTCTGCTCGACGACGGGGTGCGGGGGACCGGTACTTTTCAGAGGCGGTATAGTACCGAATATGATTCATTGGTATTGGCGGTACTATACTAATACTGGTATACCGTACAACCCTAGATGGAAGATACTGCTTCGTCATCGTGTCATCAATGTGCTCCTTCAGGTCCATGACCAGACCCTGGTCAACATCAACAACCACTTGGAGAATGGAGGCGGCAACGAGCTGGACGGAGACGCCGTCGGAGGAGGAGGAGCTAAAGGGAAGCAGCTGACGACGCTGAAGGAAGAAATACTGACGGAGTTGGAGAGAAGAGTGACTCTGTCCTGCTCCGCCTGCCAGGTGAAGACCAAGGACACGTTCATGAATACATTTCACATTCTCCCCAAGCACAGGTGTCAAAACTCAAGATCTGGCCCGCCACGTCTTTTTCTATGGCCCACGAACGCCTGGAATTAATTTACACTCGTTTTCCGGACTACAGGCCGCAGATATATATGTTGTGAAATGACTTATTTACACAGAAATATTCTGTAAATGTTTATTTACATACTTTAATTGTGTGTCTGTAACAAGGCAGTAAAACGGCTGATCAAACAAAACAGAGGTCATCGTCATGGACCCACTAGCTGCGGAAACTAGCTCTCCAATCAGCTAAACAGACTCAATAACTCCACGGTGACCTTTTGGTGAATTTACTGAGGAACTGAAACAATACAAAAAGAATGCCATTGTAAGTTAATAAATGGTAAATGGGTTATACTTGTATAGCGCTTTTTTACCTTCGAGGTACTCAAAGCGCTTTGAAACTATTTCCACATTCACAAACACTGATGGCGGGAGCTGCCATGCAAGGCCCTAACCATGATCAGGAGCAAGGGTGAAGTGTCTTGCTCAAGAACACAACGGACGTGACGAGGTTGGTAGTAGGTGGGGATTGAACCAGGAACCCTCAGGTTGCTGGCACGGCCACTCTCCCAACCGTGCCACGCCGTCCCCTAATACTAACACAGACACTCGTAAACATATTAGCATATTAGCTAATGCTAAAGAGGCTAGCTCGATTACATTACGATAGCACGTCCAAATATGCATGAAGACGCTCGTACAGACATCGCACACGGGACTGTTTAGTAAGTAAGAATTGTTTTAGTTATATTGTAAAACGTACAAACCTTGCCTGGAGCGATGAATGAAGAATCCGTACGAGTAGAAACGCTACGGACGGCGAGAAGACCGAACCGCACTTCCACTTCCTGTTGAAAGCACTAAATGGGAGAACTCGCCCAAAACATGGCGCCATAGCACAAACAATAAAACACATTTTCAATGTATATGATTTTTAAATTTTTTTTTTTACTATTTACGTTTTGGCCGTCAGCAAAGAAAAATCCATACATTAGCCACACCAATTTCTAAGTTTAGGAAAAAATGAGTGGCTTATAGCCTGGAATTTACGGTATGTAATATTGCTAACATTTACACTTTAACACAAAGGATATGAAAGACATTTACTCTTGCTTGATTACTCAATTTATTATTACAACACAGTAGAGTCATCCCATTGGGTTGAGTGTTTCCTTGCCCTGATGTGGGATCTGAGCCGAGGATGTCGTTGTGGCTTGTGCAGCCCTTTGAGACACTCGTGATTTTGGGCTATATAAGTAAACATTGATTGATCGATAGAGCTTCTTGTGGTAGCAGCCGTATACGTGGCATCCTAATCGGTCTCCGGTGTTGTCCGCCTGACACGGTCAAGGAGTCACAGAAACAAGTTTTGACAGCAATGGGTGGCGACATGATGGCATAGATAAATATATGTCCTCACAAATATCCATATCAATATGAAGCATTAAATACAAACCCTGTTTCCATATGAGTTGGGAAATTGTGTTAGATGTAAATATAAACGGAATACAATGATTTGCAAATCCTTTTCAACCCATATTCAATTGAATGCACTACAAAGACAAGATATTTGATGTTCAAACTCATAAACTTTTTTTTTTTTTGCAAATAATAATTAACTTAGAATTTCATGGCTGCAACACGTGCCAAAGTAGTTGGGAAAGGGCATGTTCACCCCTGTGTTACATGGCCTTTCCTTTTAACAACACTCAGTAAACGTTTGGGAACTGAGGAGACACATTTTTTAAGCTTCTCAGGTGGAATTCTTTCCCATTCTTGCTTGATGTACAGCTTAAGTTGTTCAACAGTCCGGGGGTCTCCCTCGTGGTATTTTAGGCTTCATAATGCGCCACACATTTTCAATGGGAGACAGGTCTGGACTACAGGCAGGCCAGTCTAGTACTCGCACTATTTTACTATGAAGCCATGTTGATGTAACTTGTGGCTTGGCATTGTCTTGCTGAAATAAGCAGGGGCGTCCATGGTAACGTTGCTTGGATGGCAACATATGTTGCTCCAAAACCTGTATGTACCTTTCAGCATTAATGGCGCCTTCACAGATGTGTAAGTTACCCATGTCTTGGGCACTAATACACCCCCATACCATCACACATGCTGGCTTTTACACTTTGCGCCTATAACAATCCGGATGGTTCTTTTCCTCTTTGGTCCGGAGGACACGACGTCCACAGTTTCCAAAAACAATTTGAAATGTGGACTCGTCAGACCACAGAACACTTTTCCACTTTGTATCAGTCCATCTTAGATGAGCTCAGGCCCAGCGAAGCCGACAGCGTTCCTGGGTGTTGTTGATAAACGGTTTTCGCCTTGCATAGGAGAGTTTTAACTTGCACTTACAGATGTAGCGACCAACTGTAGTTACTGACAGTGGGTTTCTGAAGTGTTCCTGAGCCCATGTGGTGATATCCTTTACACACTGATGTCGCTTGTTGATGCAGTACAGCCTGAGGGATCGGAGGTCACGGGCTTAGCTGCTTACGTGCAGTGATTTCTCCAGATTCTCTGAACCCTTTGATGATATTACGGAGCGTAGATGGTGAAATCCCTAAATTCCTTGCAATAGCTGGTTGAGAAAGGTTTTTCTTAAACTGTTCAACAATTTGCTCACGCATTTGTTGACAAAGTGGTGACCCTCGCCCCATCCTTGTTTGTGAATGACTGAGCATTTCATGGGATCTACTTTTATACCCAATCATGGCACCCACCTGTTCCCAATTTGCCTGTTCACCTGTGGGATGTTCCAAATAAGTGTTTGATGAGCATTCCTCAACTTTATCAGTATTTATTGCCACCTTTCCCAACTTCTTAGTCACATGTTACTGGCATCAAATTCTAAAGTTAATGATTATTTGCACAAAAAAAAATGTTTATGAGTTTGAACATCAAATATGTTGTCTTTGTAGCATATTCAACTGAATATGGGTTGAAAATGATTTGCAAATCATTGTATTCCATTTATATTTACATCTAACACAATTTCCCAACTCATGGAAACGGGTTTGTAAAAAAAGTGCCTTTTGTGTCCTTGCCTCGATCTTCCAATGTTTGCAAAGCTTGAACGAAGCATGAAGTTGCCGTGAGGTATCGCACATCTCAACGTAAACGTCAGTCTTGATACATCTCATCTATGCCGTGAAAAAGGGCTTATGCCAGGATTTTGTGTGCGAGCAAGAATGTTGCATGAGTCCCCAGATCTTCAGAATTGTGTTTTTGTCATCCTCTTGTGCTCAGGCTGGCGTGGAGGATGTGAGACGGCAGCAGGAGTCGGACAGAGAAAGAGTGCGAGCGCTGGAGAAGCGGATCAACTCCATGGACCAACATTTTAGGCAGAGCCTGCAGGTCCTTCAAAGTGAGACGGAGCAGTCCCAGACGTGCTGCAAGACAGTCAGTGAGCTGGAGAAGAGATTGTCTGACCTGGACGGCCAAGTCACCGCCACTGCCAACAAGTGTGACACCATCAAGGGGCGCCTGGACAAAGAGCTGGCTGGAACCGGGGGAGGGAAGGGAAGAGTGACTGAGGACAGGTTGAACGGCAAACTGCGGGAGTTTGAGAAGAGGGTGAATAACACGGTGAGAAAATCTGAACAGAAGTGCATCAACACTGGGAACAACCTGAAGGACGGCGTCCAAAGAGACGTGACGCAGCTACGCAACGTGGTCCTCAGTCAACTGGATGAGCACAGATTCAAAATCGGGAAGCTAGAGCTTGATGTGTCTGTCCTTGGGGACACGGTTACAGACCACAGTCGACGTCTGAGCCAGCTGGAGAACATCACAACCTTCCTGGACAGGAGGTTAACGGCGACTTCAAAAGTGTGTAACGACACATGCGGGCTGAAGGACAAAGAACGCAAGACCGAAGACACCGTCAAAACCTTGGAATGGAGGGTCGTGGCTAACCAAGGGGAAATCCAGAAATTTAACACGAGATTAAATGACTTGTCCGTGTCGGGTGACTCACTGGCAGACAGGGTCGAAAACTTAACAGATGATGTGACAAAAATCATTGGTATGACCGGAAAGGACGGTGAACACTTCAACAGGATCGTCTCAGAGGTTGACACGCTGAGCCAGGATTGGGAAGACTGTTCCGTCTGCGCCAGTGTTGACGAGGACTTACGTCTGCTGGCCAACTCCACCGCCGTCGCGCTCAGCAAGTGTCAGACCGAAGTGGACGATCTGCGGAGAACGGTGGATTCAGGCGAAACGGTGTGCTCTCAGGTGTGCTCGAACCTTCAAGAAGAGGTGGGGCGGCTCAGAGAAGAAGTGGAGGAGAACAATGCTCAGTGCAATATCAACATTGACGACCTGACCAATCGCCTTGACGGTCACCATGACCACAATGGGAGATTAGGAGGCGATCTGAAGTCCATCCAAGGAGAGTTATCTAAAGTGATGATCACGTTCGGCTCCATCAACAACACACTCAGAGGCATGGGAACGACGATACAAACCCATGGGAACACCATCAATGATCTGACCCACACTAAGGACAGGATCCACTCTCAGGTAAAAGGAACTGATGATAAAAATAGTTCGTGGTATGGTATGCTCTTTATTGTCATTGCACAACAACATTTAATTTTCAATACAAACCCGTTCAAGATTAGACAAACATTTTACAGGAACGGAACAGGAACTGGTTCCTGGTGGTGGTGGTGGAACTTTTCACAAAATCCAATCAGTTTTGTGACAGTTTTCGGCTCACGTTGATGTTTTTAACAGCCCAAATGATCATATATCCCAATAATCCACTTTACCATTTATCAGGTGTGGCTGTCCTGCTTATCCTTGGCTTCACGATGCACACGCGCATGATTAGAACTAGACTTACACTCCGGAGCAATGTGATGTGTAAACCGGGGGGATCAAGCTGTCAGCAAGTTATACAAACTCAATAATACACATTTTAAACGACAAAAGTAATAATAATACAAAAGTAAAAAGTATGCCATGATTTAGAGAGGTTTCCTGAGATCAGCGAGGGTGCAACATTGACAGTCCGTAGGGAATGTTGGAGCATGTTTTTAGCCCTTATTAATACATTTAATGCATGTCTCCTTGTCCACCTCTGATCACCATGACAGGCACCGATGCAGATATCAGTTTCTATTTAGGACCACTGTTTGTGTTCACCTTGAACACACTTTTGGCTTACAGTAGCTCTTAAAGACAGCACTCTACAGCCACTTCCGTGTAGATTAGTGTAAATAACGGAACATTAACCTCAACTTTTGCCAGCAATATTAGAAAGGGATCCGTCATTGTAGCGTAATGCATTGCCCTTATGTCCCTGACAAGTCACAACCAGCACATCCGACTTCGGCTTGCTTTTTATTCAGAGTGTCTCTCTAGGTTGTCCTCAGACAAGCCTTCATCGTTGTCTCCAGTCATTCCGGTTTTCCATACAGCTGGCCAGCTCATTGGTGCTTTGTGCTCCCGCATCATTCTTGAGTACATCCACATATGTTACAGTGGGACGTCTTTGTGACCGGTGCCCATGTGTTGGCTCCGACAGTACCAGTTTGCTGGCTGGCAGCTCCTGGTGTCTTTGGCAGTGTCCTGCTAGTCTCATTCTCCTGGATGCTATTTTGTCGCTCACCCTGTGTATTCCAGCATAGATTCTCGTTGGTAAAATGTGTACTCTTGCTGATGTTGAGCTCCACATGTAGCATTCTGGTGTAGCGCCCGTGTTAGAGTGTTCTCTCTCCTAGAGTGGATGCCTTACTGGGCTAATGAACCCACTGTGCAGTGACCACAGCCTATCTACTTTGAGGGCTCGCCTTGGTCCAGGTACTTATATGTTGCCCTATAACAGAATGCGGTCCTGGTCATTAGTTAAATCCAACGGTGCTGTACCAACACCGTCCCCTCATAAAGTTTGGCCGGCAAGCTGAAGCCGTTGCCCAGGAGCCAGACGTGAGAGATTTAGAATAGGAGAGGACCAATGTGCTTATCCACTCAACAAGAAGTACATCTGCCGAGATACATCAAAGGTGCTACCTCTCCCAGAGCCTCCAACCCCAGTGATGGTGGAACATCCCTACAATACACCAAAAACTCAGAAAAAAGACTTGGTCTGCCAAGACATCAATGAGGGACAAACTCTTTGTACCCCTGCATTGCCTCTAGCAGCTTTCATCACAGCCTCTGGAGTTCCTGTCTAGCAAACGACGAAGAACAAATTAGTCCCAATTAGTTAGCCACTCGACTTGTCCAGGGTGTACCCGAATGCAGCTGAGATAGGCTCAAGCACATCCCACGACCCCAAAAGGGAAAAGCGGTAGAAAATGGATGGATGGATGGATAGTTAGCCACTAGTTTTTGTGGGGTCCATCAAACAGGACAATAACATGTAAAAAAAACCTCTACAATAAATGGAAAAGACACTCGTGAACAAAGGAAATAGTACTATACATACATTTATAGCATATAATTTTACGTAGGAAAACGCGGTATCACTGTGAATCTGAGGGGGACACGTCCACATTGTCCCCATCTATCAGTTCATGACCATAGACTTAGATTGGTCAGATATAGTCGTAGTCCAATATAAGTCTATGCTCTTAGACTTGTATTGGTCATATCTAGTCTTAGAACAATCTAAGTCTATGTTTAAGTCTATCAGTTCATGTTCATAAACTTAAGATAGTTCAGATCAGTCCCCTAAACCAAACCAAAAAACACAATTGATTCAAACGCAACCCATCTCGGGTCAACTGAATGGTTCAGATTTTTTTCATAACCCGTCCCATCCCTAAATTAGAGACGATTCAAAGCAGAGAAAAGAATTGCTGAACTTCAAATAATCTGCAGTGTGTTAAGTTCGAGGGTCGTTTTTTTCAGGATCCAAAAAACAAGGTAGGAAGCAGTGTGCGGGTGAAAACCGACCTCCTTAAGCAAGGTTACAAAGTAGCAAACAAAAGTTGATGGGAAAACTAAAGGGACAGATGGAGATACACAAGTGCTAGCTGTCGCACGAGGCGAGCTATGGAACCGCGCCAGCTATCAGGCGAGACAGGTACAAATAAGGAGCATGACTCACTTAGAAAACAGGTGGGAACACTAATCAATAACTGAAGACAGGTGTGGGGGATAGCGCTTGGGAAGTGATTATGTCCCAGCAGGATGACGCAAACACAAGGGAAGGACAACCCAAAATAGGATACAACCTAATACAACATAAGTGGAAGTAATACTTCAAACACTAAACTAGACATGCCCTGACATAACATGGCCTTTGTAAGAAAAAACATGTTAAGTTTCTATTTCGACTTCCTTGACAAATACAGAACTCCCATAAAGGTCGAGAAGAAGACTTCTGTTTGGACTGACTGCACTACACATCCTGTGGATTTGTACTGCAAGCCTTAAATCCTCCGGTGATGAAGGATGTTTTATTACACCTGAAATAGCCTCTCAAACGGAACACCCGACTTCCATGTATGGCAACAATGTCTTGATGGAGTCCAACTGTTTGTAGAAAATAAACCACACATTCTAACCATCGCAACTGGACTGTTTGGTTGGTCTTAGAAGACGTTTCGCCGCTCATCCCAGTGGGCTTCGTCGGTTCGTGCTCATAGACTTAGATTGGTCAGATCTGGTCTTAGTCCAATCTAAATCTATGAGCATAAACTGATTGACTTAAACATAGACTTAGATTGGATTAAAACCAGATCTGACCAATCTAAGTCTATGAGCATACACTTAGATTTGACTCAGACTAGACCTGAACAATCTAAGTCTATGAGCATAGACTTATATTGGACTAAGACTAGATCTGACCAATCTAAGTCTATGAGCATAGACCTATATTGGACTAAGACTAGATCTGACCAATGTAAGTCTGTGCACACTTATATTGGCCTAAGACTAGATCTGGCCAATCTAAGTCAATGAGCATGAACTGATTGGCTTAAACATAGACTTGGATTGGACTAAGACTATATCTGACCAATCTAAGTCTATGCCCATTAACTGATAGACTTAAACATTAGACTTAAATTGGACTAAGACTATATCTGAGCAATCTAAGTCCATGCCCATTAACTGATAGACTTAAACATAGATTTAGATTGGACTAAAAGAAGATCTGACCAGTCTAAATCTATGAGCATGAACTCTGTGACTGAAGCATAGACTTAGATTGGTCTAAGACTCGATCCAACCGATTTAAGTCTATGCACATTTACTGATAGACTTAAACATAGACTTAGATTGGACTCCGACTATATCTGATCAAATCTAAGTCTATGCGCGTGAGCTGATAGACTTAAATATAGATTTAGATTGGACTAAGACTATATCTGACCAATCAGAGTCGAGGAGCATGAATTGATAGACTTAAATTGGACTAAGTCTAGATCTGACCAATCCAAGTCTTTGCCCATGAACTGATATACTTAAACATAAACTTTGATTGGTCTAAGACTATATCTGACCAATCTAAGTCTATGCCCATTAACTGATAGACTTAAACATAGACTTTGATTGATCTAAGACTATATCTGAGAAATCTAAGTCTATGCTCATTAACTGATAGACTTAAACATAGATTTAGATTGGACTAATAGAAGATCTGACCAATCTAAAACTATGAGCATGAACTCAGTGACTTAAACATAGACTTAGATTGGTGTAAGATTCGATCTACCCGATTTAAGTCTATGCACATTTACTGATAGACTTAAATATAGACTTAGATTGGACTCAGACTATAGCTGACCAATCTAAGTCTATGCGTGTGAGCTGATAGATTTAAATATAGTCTTAGATTGGACTAAGATTATATCTGACCAATCAGAGTCGAGGAGCATGAATTGATTGACTTAAATTGAACTAAGTCTAGATCTGACCAATCTAAGTCTATGCCCATTAACCGATAGACTTAAACATAGACTTTTATTGGTCTAAGACTATATCTGAGCAATCTAAGGCTATGCCAATTAACTGATAGACTTAAACATAGATTTAGATTGGACTAAAAGAAGATCTGACCAATCTAAATTTATGAGCATGAAGTCAGTGACTTAAACATAGACTTAGATTGGTCTAAGACTCGATCTAACCGATTTAAGTCTATGCACATTTACTGATAGACTATATTGGACTAAGACTATATCTGAGTCGAGGAGCATGAATTGATAGACTTAAATTGGACTCAGTCTAGATCTGACCAATCCAATACTATGCCCATGAACTGATAGACTTAAACATAGACTTTTATTGGTCTAAGACTATATCTGAGCAATCTAAGTCTATGCCCATTAACTGATAGACTTAAACATAGATTTAGATTGGACTAATAGAAGATCTGACCAATCTAAAACTATGAGCATGAACTCAGTGACTTAAACATAGACTTAGATTGGTGTAAGATTTGATCTACCCGATTTAAGTCTATGCACATTTACTGATAGACTTAAACATAGACTTAGATTGGACTCAGACTATAGCTGATCAAGCTAAATCTATGCGTGTGAGCTGATAGACTTAAATATAGTCTTAGATTGGACTAAGATTATATCTGACCAATCAGAGTCGAGGAGCATGAATTGATTGACTTAAATTGAACTAAGTCTAGATCTGACCAATCTAAGTCTATGCCCATTAACCGATAGACTTAAACATAGACTTTTATTGGTCTAAGACTATATCTGAGCAATCTAAGGCTATGCCAATTAACTGATAGACTTAAACATAGATTTAGATTGGACTAAAAGAAGATCTGACCAATCTAAATTTATGAGCATGAAGTCAGTGACTTAAACATAGACTTAGATTGGTCTAAGACTCGATCTAACCGATTTAAGTCTATGCACATTTACTGATAGACTATATTGGACTAAGACTATATCTGAGTCGAGGAGCATGAATTGATAGACTTAAATTGGACTCAGTCTAGATCTGACCAATCCAATACTATGCCCATGAACTGATAGACTTAAACATAGACTTAGATTGGACTAAAACTATATGTGACCAATCTAAGTTTATGAGCATGAACTGACAGACTTGAACATAGACTTAGGTTGGTCTAAGACTAGATATGACCAATCCAAGTCTATGAGCATAGATTTATATTGGACTAAGAGTATATCTGACCAATCCAAGTCTATGAGCATGAACTGATAGATTTAAACATAGATTTAGATTGGACTAGGACTATATCTGACCAATCTAAGTCTATGAGCATGAACTGACAAAGTCCAGTTGCGATCGATTGAATGCCCTGAGAATACAATGACCTGTAGGAGTGAGAACATCCAAGGACAAACATTCTGACATGTCTGCGTTCTGTTCAAGGTGGACATTTTGAAGAAGGACCTGTGGGACCACATTGACGACTCCAGCGTTCGATTGGACAGTCTTGGCAAAGACATAGAAGTGATCAGGAGTAACTTTGTGACGGAAGTCGGCGAGTGTCGGCGAGCCAGCGACGGCTTGGAGGGACGACTCACCAAGCTGGAAGGAGTTTGCAGACGCTTTGACTCTTTTTCAGACAGCCTGCAGACGATTAAGGAGGGCCTGAACCAACACGTGTCGGCTTTGTGGAACTGCGTCAACAGACTCAACGTGACAGTCACGTCTCAAGGAGGTCTTATCGATAATATCCAGAATGTCCAGCTGGAAAAAGTCTATGGGAACATACACAGGCTGAACTCGTCTCTGCTGGACTTGAAGAAGGAGTTCTATGAGTTCACAGAACAGGATTTCACGGGTAAGACTTCAAGAGGGCGTAAGGTGCCGAGATAGAGAGCCGGGTCAATGGGAGGCAGGGTCGGGGAAAAACTGATCAAAGAATCTGGCTTGTCAAACATTGACTTAAAAAAGGCTAGTTTGAAAGAAGAGTTTCAGCAAACATGAGTCAGAGTCACTGCAGAGTTAAGATCGGCTGTCTTAAAGTCAAAGAAATGCTCCTTTTCTCCAGGCCCACCTGGTCTGGCTGGTCCCAGAGGAGAGCGAGGAGCGCCTGGAGCTCAGGGAGCTGCGGGACCCCAAGGAAGGGTGGGACCCCCGGGTGAAATGGGCAAACAAGGACCGGCTGGACCACCAGGTAAGACAAATGATGTCATCACTCCATCAGGTAGAAGGCGTTTATGTCCACGCCCCTCGGACTGGCCGACTGACGTCGACAGAAGTGGTTGTTGACATAAGCGACATAACCATTGCTTGTAGGGGAGTCCCGATCCAATATTGATATTTCCTTATTCTTTATTTCTTACATGGAACAAATTCCTTGTGTGTTAAAGATGCTGGTTCTGATTCTGGTATCAGTCTGATATCAGCTAAAAAAAACAAACAAGTATTTGATATGTGCTTGCATGTAAAGCGTGTGATATCATGTGCGACACAGGCAGTCCTGCAGTGTTTTTGCTTGTGATATCAAGTGTGAAACAAGCAGTCTTGCGGCGTGCTTCCTTGTGAGTGATATCATGTGCGATACAAGCGGTCCTGCAGCGTGTTTACTTGTGTGCGATACAAGCAGTCCTGCACCGTGTGTGATATCATGTGCAACACAAGCAGCCCTGCAGCGTGTTTACTTGTGTGCGATATCATGTGCCACACAAGCAGTCCTGCAGCGTGTTTACTTGTGTGCGATATCATGTGCCACACAAGCAGTCCTGCGGCGTGCTTCCTTGTGTGTGATATCATGTGCGATACAAGCGGTCCTGCAGCGTGTTTACTTGTGTGCGATACAAGCAGTCCTGCACCGTGTGTACTTGTGTGTGATATCATGTGCAACACAAGCAGTCCTGCAGCGTGTTTACTTGTGTGCGATATCATGTGCCACACAAGCAGTCCTGCAGTGTTTACTTGTGTGTGATATCATGTGCGATACAAGCAGTCCTGCAGAGTGTTTACTTGTGTGCGATATCATGTGCTATACAAGCAGGCCTGCATCGCGTTTACTTGTGTGCGATATCATGTGCGACACAAGCAGTCCTGCGGAGTGTTGACTTGTGTGCGATATCATGTGTGACACAAGCAATCCTTCAGCGTTTTTCCTTGTGTGCGATATCACGTGCGATACAAGCAGTCCTGCAGAGTGTTTACTTGTGTGCAATATCATGTGACACAAGCAGTTCTGCAGAGTGTTTACTTGTGTGTGATATCATGTGCGACACAAGCAGTCCTGCAGAGTGTTTACTTGTGTGTAATATCATGTGCGATACAAGCAGTCCTGCACCGTGTGTACTTGTGTGTGATATCATGTGCAACACAAGCAGTCCTGCAGCATGTTTACTTGTGTGCGATATCATGTGCCACACAAGCAGTCCTGCAGTGTTTACTTGTGTGTGATATCATGTGCGATACAAGCAGTCCTGCACAGTGTTTACTTGTGTGTGATATCATGTGCAATACAAACAGTCCTGCAGAGTGTTTACTTGTGTGCGATATAATGTGCGACACAAACAGTCCTTCAGCGTCTTTCCTTGTGTGCGATATCATGTGCGACACAAGCAGTCCTACAGAGTGTTTACTTGTGTGCAATATCATGTGTGACACAATCAGTTCTACAGTGTTTACTTGTGTGTGATATCATGTGCGATATAAGCAGTCCTGCAGAGAGTGTTTACTTGTGTGTGATATAATGTGCGACACAAACAGTCATTCAGCGTCTTTCCTTGTGTGCGATATCATGTGCGACACAAGCAGTCCTGCAGAGTGTTTACTTGTGTGCAATATCAAGTGTGACACAAGTAGTTCTGCACAGTGTTTACTTGTGTGTGATATCATGTGCAACACATGCAGTCCTGCAGAGTGTTTACTTGTGTGTAATATCATGTGCGATACAAAAAGTCCTGCAGAGTGATTACTTGTGCAAAACTGGACAGCCAGTTACATCTAAATGTTCTCAAATAAACACACAATTTCTTCTATTTTACTAATATTTAGCTATGTGTAACCAATATTTAGCGATGTGTAACCAATATTTAGCGATGTGTAACTAATATTTAGCGATGTGTAACCAATATTTAGCGATGTGTAACTAATATTTAGCGATGTGTAACCAATATTTTGCAATGTGTAACTAATATTTAGCGATGTGTAACCAATAATTAGCGATGTGTAACTAATATTTAGCGATGTGTAACCAATATTTTGCGATGTGTAACCAATAT
Organism: Entelurus aequoreus; assembly: GCF_033978785.1. Lineage (NCBI taxonomy): Eukaryota > Metazoa > Chordata > Actinopteri > Syngnathiformes > Syngnathidae > Entelurus > Entelurus aequoreus. Next base: position 32,244,750 of record NC_084753.1, read on the forward strand.
TTAGTGATGTCTTACTGATATTGAGTGATGTGTAACTAATATTTAGCTATGTGTAACCAGTGTTGGGTTAGTTACTGAAAACCAGTAGCTAGTTAGTTACTAGTTACTTTATTTCAAAAGTAACTCAGTTACTTACACCAAAAAGTAATGCGTTACTGTGAAAAGTAACTATTTAGTTACTTATATATTTTTTTTTGTGTGCCGCAGCCGCTGTTGCTTAGGAGGTGAAGTGTGTCTCTCTTTACTGGCTTCGTCGAAGCATGTTACTTTTGTAGCTGTTTCAGCAGATTTTAATTGCTAGGATAGGATCTTTGATCCCAGACACAACTTACATTTAACTAAAATGTTCTTTTCTTTGTGGTCAACAAAAGAAAAGTAGTGAGAATATCTCCATGTTAAGAAACTCGGCTTCGGGCTTCGCCATGTCTTGTTAGTAAACACACACACACACACGCACACACGCACGCACACACACACACACACACACACACACACACACACACACACACACACACACACACACACACACACACACACACACACACACACACACACAGCGCGCCTCTTCCTTGTCGCCTCTTCCGCAGCGCTCCAATAAAACACACTCAGATCTTCTCAGTTTCTAGCCGATACTACATAAAAAATAACGTAAAATAACGCAGTAACGCATCATGTAGTAACAGTAACTGAGTTACTGAATATAAAAAATAACGCGTTAGATTACTATTTACCGTTACTTTGTAACGTGTTAGTCCCAACACTGTGTGTAACTAATATTTAGCGATGTGTAGCTAATCATTAGCGACGTGTAACTAATATTTAGTGATGTGTAGCTAATATTTTGGGATGTGTAACCAGACAGTAGTTAGTGATAACAATGTTAACAATATAAGACATGATATATAATGTAGTACTTTCGGTATTATTCCAGGTATAATAAAGCGCTATATAAATAGAGACCATTTACATGTCAACATAAACCAAATGATCTGTCATGAAAACAATGTTTGTGGATGCACTAGTTGACCGTATGATTACTTCCAAGAAGTGATGATACAATATATGAAAATGAGATGAAGTGACTCCTTGTTTCTGTCTTCCATGTGACTTGTGAGGCCTGAGAGGTGAACAAGGTACGTTGTAGTTCTTGGGAAATCACCATGAAAGTTCCCATTACTTTGTTGAAAGTACTTCCTGTCTCCAATCAGGTTTTGCAGGGTCAGACGCCCACGTGCCCCGCCTCTCCTTCTCCGCCGCACTGACTCGACCAATGAGAGGAGCGGGAACTATTGTGTTCAACCAAGTCTTTGTCAATGAAAACAACGTCTATGACCCCAAAACAGGTGACCACTACGACCTTTTGTCATCTTTCATACTATTTACTGTTTTTCTCATCTTTCATACTATTTACTCTGTTTTTCTCATCATTCATATTATTTACTCTTTTTCTCATCTTTCATACTAGTTACTCTGTTTTTCTCATCTTTCTTACTATTCACTCTGTTTTTCTCATCATTCATACTAGTTACTCTGTTTTTCTCATCTTTCATACTATTTACTCTGTTTTTGTCATCTTTCGTACTATTTACTCTGTTTTTCTCATCATTCATTCTATTTACTCTGTTTTTGTCATCGTTCATACTATTACTTTGTTTTGGTCATCTTTCATACTATTTACTCTGTTTTTCTCATCTTTCATACTATTTACTCTGTTTTTCTCATCATTCATACTATTTACTGTTTTACTCATCATTCATACTAGTTACTCTGTTTTTCTCATCATTCATACTAGTTACTCTATTTTTCTCATCTTTCTTACTATTCACTGTTTTTCTCATCCATACTAGTTACTCTGTTTTTCTCATCATTCATACTATTTACTGTTTTTCTCATCTTTCATAACATTTACTCTGTTTTTCTCATCATTCATACTATTTACTATGTTTTTGTCATCTTTCATACTATTTACTCTGTTTTTGTCATCATTCTTACTATTTACTCAGTTTTTGTCATATTTCATACTATTTACTCTGTTTTTGTCATATTTCATACTATTTACTCAGTTTTTGTCATCATTCATTCTATTACTTTGTTTTTGTCATTATTCATACTATTTACTGTTTTTGTCATATTTCATACTATTTACTGTTTTTGTCATCTTTCATAATATTTACTCTGTTTTTCTCATACTATTTACTATGTTTTTGTCATCTTTCATACTATTTACTCTGTTTTTCTCATCATTCATTCTATTACTTTGTTTTTGTCATCATTCATACTATTTACTGTTTTTGTCATCATTCATACTATTTATTCTATTTGTGTCATCATTCATACTATTTACTCTGTTTTTCTCATCATTCATACTATTTACTCTGTTTTTGTCATCATTCATACTATTTACTGTTTTTCTCATCATTCATACTATTTATTCTATTTGTGTCATCATTCATACTATTTACTCTGTTTTTCTCATCATTCCTACTATTTACTGTTTTTGTCATCTTTCATACTATTTAGTCTATTTTTCTCATCATTCATACTATTTACTGTTTTTCTCATCATTCATACTATTTACTCTGTTTTTGTCATCTTTCATACTATTTACTCTGTTTTTGTCATCTTTCATACTATTTACTCTGTTTTTGTCATCCTTCATACTAATTACTGTTTTTGTCATCTTTCATACTATTTACTCTGTTTTTGTCATCTTTCATACTATTTACTGTTTTTGTCATCATTCATACTATTTACTCTGTTTTTGTCATCTTTCATACTATTTACTCTGTTTTTCTCATCATTCATACAATTTACTCGGTTTTTCTCATCATTAATACTATTTACTGTTTTTCTCATCATTCATACTATTTACTCTGTTTTTCTCATCATTCATACTATTTACTGTTTTTCTCATCTTTCATACTATTTACTCTGTTTTTGTCATCTTTCATACTATTTACTCTGTTTTTGTCATCATTCATACTATTTACTCTGTTTTTGTCATATTTCATACTATTTACTGTTTGTGTCATCTTTCATACTATTTACTCTGTTTTTGTCATCATTCATACTATTTACTCTGTTTTTGTCATCTTTCATACTATTTACTCTGTTTTTGTCATATTTCATACTATTTACTGTTTTTGTCATCATTCATACTATTTACTCTGTTTTTGTCATCATTCATACTATGTTCTCTGTTTTTGTCATCTTTTATACAAAGTACGCTGTTTTTGTAATCTTTTATACTATTTACTCTTTTTCTCATCATTCATACTATATACTGTTATTGTCATCATTCATACTATATACTCTGTTTTGTCATCTTTCATACTATTTAGTTTTTTGTCATCTTTCATATTATTTACTGTTTTTGTCATCATTCATACTATATACCGTTTTGTCATCTTTCATACTATTTACTGTTTTTCTCATCTTTCATACTATTTACTGTTTTTCCTCATCATTCATACTATTTACTCTGTTTTTGTCATCATTCATACTATATACTCTGTTTTGTCATATTTCATACTATTTACTGTTTTTCTCATCATTCATACTATTTACTGTTTTTCTCATCTTTCATACTATTTACTGTTTTTCTCATCATTCATACTAGTTACTCTGTTTTTCTCATCATTCATACTAGTTACTCTGTTTTTGTCATCATTCATACTATATATTCTGTTTTGTCATCGTTCATACTATTTACTGTTTTTCTCATCATTCATACTATTTACTGTTTTTCTCATCATCTACCCTGGCTAACTGCATGGCTAGCTTCCTGCTAGCATGGTTTGGCTTGCTAACCTCTTGCCAGTCTGGCTAACTTCCCTCTAGCCTGGCTAGGATTGCAAACGTTTTGCTAGCCTGGCTAACGTCGTGCTCACCTGGGAAACTTCCTGCTAAACTTGCCGGTAACCTGGCTAAATTCCTGCAAACTTTCTGCTGGCCTGGATGAAATCCTGCTAGCCTGCTTGACTTGCTGCTTTGCTGGTTGGTTTAGCTAACATTCTGCTACCCTGGCTAACGTCTTGCAAACCTGGCTACCTTCCTGCTAGCCTGAGAAATCTTTTGGTAACCTGGCTAACTTTCTGCGAGCCTGGTTGACTTTGCTGCTTTGATGATTATTTTGGCTAACACATTCTGCCTGCCTGGCTAACTTGTACCTTTATTGGTTAACTTTCATTTTGTACCGTGAACTTTTAGCATGTCTCTCAGTGTTTTTGGCAGTTCCAGCATGTTTCTTTTACTTTTTTTTTTTTGCCTTTGCAGCATTTTATGTGAGCGCAGCAGTTTTACTTGGCAGCAGTTTCCATGTTTGCTGGTTTTTGGTTTCATGTAAATTCCCTATTTGGAGCATTTGGACATGTCCTTGTTTGCTTGATGGCCACCGCACTGAAAACTGCTAATGCGCCACGAAGGCATGATTTATCGTTGAATTTAACCCCCGATTGAGCAGTTCAGCTTACGTTCCGTCTTCCATCCTGCAGGTTATTTCACGGCCCCCGTCAGAGGAAGGTATTTCTTCAGCGCTATCCTGACCGGCCATAAGAACATGAAAATCGAGGCGGTGTTGTCCAAGTCCAATACGGGTGTGGCTCGGGTGGACTCTGCCGGGTATCAGCCAGAAGGTCTAGAAAAGCCAATGGCGGAAGCCAAACACATTCCTGGCGCTCTGGCGGTCTTCAACGTCATCCTGCCCATGGAGGCGGGGGACACGGTCTGTATCGACCTGGTCGCTGGCAAGCTGGCTTACTCCTCGGAACCTTTGACCATCTTCAGTGGGACGTTGCTGTACGAGAACTTCTGATCCAAGAGCACGTGGACTCCATGTAACGGACAATTCAGAGTTCTTTGACGTTTCCATTCCACTCATTTGTGCTTTACAGCTTTAAGAGAACACTTTTCTCTCAAAATGTCGGGAGTTGTTACCAAAAACTTGAATTATTTTGTGACAACAGAGCCCTCAGGTGTAGTGAATGAAGTTAAAATTATTATTATTATTTTTTTCCATGTCCCCTCATTTTTTTCTAATGATGAAGTCTGTCTTCAGTTAGTCAAGGATTGAGCGAATGGATTGGTTGGAGTCTGATTCAAGCTGGCGGTGGAATGGTCAGACGTTAAAGTTGAGCAGGTGTGTTTGCAGGATAGTCTGTCAATAGTAGTCAAACATTCCTTTGTGCAGACAAATAGTCTCACGGATCTTAGCTCGTGTCCCCGCTTACAAAGTCTACATCAGTTCAGAACTCTTCTGCATGACTCGCAACTCTCCTCCTAAACACTAGAGGCAGTGTTTTCCTGAGTCACAAACCACACCTCTTGTTGACTATTAGCTTCTTGTGTGTAGTAGCTGTCGTGAACTACATTTTTCTACGTAGGCCATAGCGATTTCTTCTTCTGCGGAGGCGACATATATTTCTTCTACTTTGTTAGCGACGGCTATTTCTTCTTCTATGTAGGCTACAGATATTTCTTCTTCTTTGTTGGTTACGGCTATTTCTTCTTCTATGTTTGCGACAGATATTTATTCTTCTTTGTTGGTGATAGCTTTTTCTTCTTCTACGTAGGCAACGGCTATTTCTTCTTCTTCATTTGCGACAGATATTCTTCTTTGTTGGCGACGGCTATTTTTTCGTCTACGTTGGCGACAGCAATTTCTTCTTCTTCGTCGGCACGGGCTATTTTTTCTTTTATGTTGGCAAAATATACATATATTTTTATTTTTATTGGTTGGTGACGGCTATTACTTCTTCGTTTGCGACAGATATTTCTTCTTTTTTGTTGGCGATGGTTATATTTTTCGTCTACATTGGCGACAGCAATTTCTTCTTCATTGGCAAGAGCTATTTTTTCTTTTATGTTGGCGAAATATATATATATTTTTTTCTTGGTTGGCAACGGCTATTACTTCTTTTTCGTTTGCGACAGATATTTATTCTTTGTTGGCGACGGCTATTTTTTCTTCTATGTTGGCGAAAGATATTTCTTCTTTGTTGGCGACAGCTATTTTTCCATCTATGTTGGCGACAGCAATTTCTTCTTCTTCGTTGGAAAGGGCTATTTTTTCTCCTATGTTGGCGAAATATATTTCTTCTTCTTTGTTGGCAATGGCTATTTTTGTCTAATGTTGGCGACAGCAATTTCTTTTTATTCGTTGGCAAGAGCTATTTTTTATTTTATGTTGGCGAAATATATTTATTCTTCTTCGTTGGCGACAGCTATTTTTTCTTCAATGGCGACAGATATTTCTTTTTTGTTGGCGACAGATATTTCTTCTTCTTTGTTGGCGATGGCTATTTCTTCCTCAATGTTGGCGAAAGATATTTCTTCTTCTTTGTTGGTGACGGCTATTTTATCGTCTACATTGGCAACAGCAATTTCTTCTTCTCCGTTGGCAAGGGCTATTTTCTCTTCTATGTTGGCGAAAGATATTTCTTCTTCTTTGTTGGCGACGACTATTTTTTCGTCTATTGTTGGCGACAGCAATGTCTTCTTCTTCGTTGGCAAGGGCTATTTTTTCTTCTATGTTGGCGACAGCAATTTCTTCTTCTCCGTTAGCAAGGGCTATTCTTTCTCCTATGTTTGCGAAAGATATTTCTTCTTCTTTGTTGGCAACGGCTATTTTTCGTCTAGTGTTGGCGACAGCAATTTCTTCTTATTCGTTGGCAAGGGCTATTTTTTCTTTTAGGTTGGCGAAATATATTTATTCTTCTTCGTTGGCGACGGCTATTTTTTCTTCAATGGCGACAGATATTTCTTCTTTGTTGGCGATGGCTATTTCTTCTTCAATGTTAGCGAAAGATATATCTTCTTCTTTGTTGGTGACGGCTATTTTTTCGTCTACGTTGGCGACAGCAATTTCTTCTTCTTTGTTGGCAAGGGCTATTTTTTCTTCTATGTTGGCGAAATATATTTCTTCTTCTTTGTTGGCGAGGGCTATTTTTTCGTCTATTGTTGGCGACAGCAATTTCTTCTTCTTCGTTGGCAAGGGCTATTTTTTTCTTCTATGTTGTCAAAATATATTTATTCTTCTTCATTGGCGACGGCTATTTTTTTTCCTATGTTGGCAACATGTATTTCTTGTGGTCTGGCATTGAAACTATGGCGACAGATATTTCTTCTTTGTTGGTGACAGATATTTCTTCTTCTTTGTTGGCGACAGATATTTCTTCTTTGTTGGTGACAGATATTTCTTCTTCTTTGTTGGCAACAGATATTTCTTCTTCTTTGTTGGCGATGGCTATTTCTTCCTCAATGTTGGCGAAAGATATTTCTTCTTCTTTGTTGGCGACGGCTATTTTTTCGTCTATTGTTGGCAACAGCAATGTCTTCTTCTTCGTTGGCAAGGGCTATTTTTTCTTCTATGTTGGCGACAGCAATTTCTTCTTCTCCGTTAGCAAGGGCTATTCTTTCTCCTATGTTTGCGAAAGATATTTCTTCTTCTTTGTTGGCAACGGCTATTTTTCGTCTAGTGTTGGCGACAGCAATTTCTTCTTATTCGTTGGCAAGAGCTATTTTTTCTTTTATGTTGGCGAAATATATTTATTCTTCTTCGTTGGCGACGGCTATTTTTTCTTCAATGGCGACAGATATTTCTTCTTTGTTGGCAATGGCTATTTCTTCTTCAATGTTAGCGAAAGATATATCTTCTTCTTTGTTGGTGACGGCTATTTTTTCGTCTACGTTGGCGACAGCAATTTTTTCTTCTTCGTTGGCAAGGGCTATTTTTTCTTCTATGTTGGCGGAATATATTTATTCTTCTTTGTTGGCGAGGGCTATTTTTTCGTCTATTGTTGGCGACAGCAATTTCTTCTTCTTCGTTGGCAAGGGCTATTTTTTTCTTCTATGTTGTCAAAATATATTTATTCTTCTTCATTGGCGACGGCTATTTTTTTTCCTATGTTGGCAACATGTATTTCTTGTGGTCTGGCATTGAAACTATGGCGACAGATATTTCTTCTTTGTTGGTGACAGATATTTCTTCTTCTTTGTTGGCGACAGATATTTCTTCTTTGTTGGTGACAGATATTTCTTCTTCTTTGTTGGCAACAGATATTTCTTCTTCTTTGTTGGCGATGGCTATTTCTTCCTCAATGTTGGCGAAAGATATTTCTTCTTCTTTGTTGGCGACGGCTATTTTTTCGTCTATTGTTGGCAACAGCAATGTCTTCTTCTTCGTTGGCAAGGGCTATTTTTTCTTCTATGTTGGCGACAGCAATTTCTTCTTCTCCGTTAGCAAGGGCTATTCTTTCTCCTATGTTTGCGAAAGATATTTCTTCTTCTTTGTTGGCAACGGCTATTTTTCGTCTAGTGTTGGCGACAGCAATTTCTTCTTATTCGTTGGCAAGAGCTATTTTTTCTTTTATGTTGGCGAAATATATTTATTCTTCTTCGTTGGCGACGGCTATTTTTTCTTCAATGGCGACAGATATTTCTTCTTTGTTGGCAATGGCTATTTCTTCTTCAATGTTAGCGAAAGATATATCTTCTTCTTTGTTGGTGACGGCTATTTTTTCGTCTACGTTGGCGACAGCAATTTCTTCTTCTTCGTTGGCAAGGGCTATTTTTTCTTCTATGTTGGCGGAATATATTTATTCTTCTTTGTTGGCGAGGGCTATTTTTTCGTCTATTGTTGGCGACAGCAATTTCTTCTTCTTCGTTGGCAAGGGCTATTTTTTTCTTCTATGTTGTCAAAATATATTTATTCTTCTTCATTGGCGACGGCTATTTTTTTTCCTATGTTGGCAACATGTATTTCTTGTGGTCTGGCATTGAAACTATGGCGACAGATATTTCTTCTTTGTTGGTGACAGATATTTCTTCTTCTTTGTTGGCGACAGATATTTCTTCTTTGTTGGTGACAGATATTTCTTCTTCTTTGTTGGCGACAGATATTTCTTCTTCTTTGTTGGCGATGGCTATTTCTTCTTCAATGTTGGCGAAAGATATTTCTTCTTCTTTGTTGGCGACAGATATTTCTTCTTCTTTGTTGGCGACGGCTATTTCTGCTTCTTTGTTGGCAACGGCTATTTCTGCTTCTTTGTTGGCGACGGCTATTTCTTCTTCTCCATTGGCAAGGGCTATTTTCTCTTCTATGTTGGCGAAAGATATTTCTTCTTCTTTGTTGGCGACGGCTATTTTTTCGTCTATTTTTGGCGACAGCAATGTCTTCTTCTTCGTTGGCAAGGGCTATTTTTTCTTCTATGTTGGCGACAGCAATGTCTTCTTCTCCGTTAGCAAGGGCTATTCTTTCTCCTATGTTTGCGAAAGATATTTCTTCTTCTTTGTTGGCAACGGCTATTTTTCGTCTAGTGTTGGCGACAGCAATTTCTTCTTATTCGTTGGCAAGGGCTATTTTTTCTTTTATGTTGGCGAAATATATTTATTCTTCTTCGTTGGCGACGGCTATTTTTTCTTCAATGGCGACAGATATTTCTTCTTTGTTGGCGATGGCTATTTCTTCTTCAATGTTAGCGAAAGATATATCTTCTTCTTTGTTGGTGACGGCTATTTTTTCGTCTACGTTGGCGACAGCAATTTCTTCTTCTTCGTTGGCAAGGGCTATTTTTTCTTCTATGTTGGCGAAATATATTTATTCTTCTTCCTTGGCGACGGCTATTTTTTCTTCTTCAATGGCGACAGATATTTTTTCTTCCTTGGCGACGGCTATTTTTTCTTCTTCAATGGCGACAGATATTTTTTCTTTGTTGGCAAGGGCTATTTTTTCTTCAATGTTGGCGAAAGATATTTCTTCTTCTTTGTTGGCAACGGCTATTTTTCGTCTAATCTTGGCGACAGCAATTTCTTCTTATTCGTTGGCAAGAACTATTTTTTCTTCTATGTTGGCGAAATATATTTATTCTTCTTCATTGGCGACGGCTATTTTTTCTTCTTCTTTGTTGGTGATGGCTGTTTTTTCTTCAATGTTGGCGAAAGATATTTCTTCTTCTTTGTTGGCGACGGCTGTTTTTTCGTCTACGTTGGCGACAGCAATTTCTTCTTCTTTGTTGGCAAGGGCTATTTTTTCTTCTATGTTGTCAAAATATATTTATTCTTCTTCGTTGGAGATGGCTATTTTTTCTTCAATGGTGACAGATATTTCTTCTTTGTTGGTGACAGATATTTCTTCTTCTTTGTTGGCGACAGATATTTCTTCTTCTTTGTTGGCGACGGCTATTTCTGCTTCTTTGTTGGCGACGGCTATTTCTGCTTCTTTGTTGGCGACGGCTATTTCTGCTTCTTTGTTGGCGACAGATATTTATTTTTCTTTGTTGGCTACTGCTATTTCTACTTCTTTGTTGGCAACAGCTATTTCTTCTTCTTTGTTGGCGACAGATATGTGTTCCTTGTTGGCGACAGATATTTCTTCTTCTACGTTGGCGACGGCTATTTCTTCTTCTACGTTGGTGACAGCTATTTCTGCTTCTTTGCTGGCGACGGATATTTATTTTTCTTTGTTGACGACTGCTATTTCTGCTTCTTTGTTGGCGACGGCTATTTCTTCTCCTACGTTGGCAACATGTATTTCTTGTGGTCTGGCATTGAAACTGAATGGAAACCAAAAAAGAAGAAGGATTCCAGATGTCCTGGTTCTCATCAATGCTTGATGCTCAGCCCTGGTCAGTGAACTGTACTTAATACAAATCACAATCTGTTTATTTCCCTCTTTAAAAGAAAAAACGCCATAGATTTGGACTAATTGTTGACTTTGGGCAAAATGTAAGGCACCACTTCAACTGTGAAACCAGTAGTGGAAGATGGCCTTACTAATGACTAAGTATTTATTTTCATATTTTGACCACGAGTAAATTCCCAGAAACCGCAAGCAGGAAGCCAACTGAAGAAAAATGAGGGAATGAGTGATTAAGATGTAGTCTGGAGCACAATTGTGTGCCGGAAAAGCAAAAGTCATCCTCAGGTCGTAAAAAGGCGACCACAGGAGGAAACATGGAGGAAGGCCCAACGAAAGATGACAATTGTTTCTGTCTTCTGTTGAAAACTTTAACAAGTTGTTGCAGGATCACATGATTTTAAGTTTTTGTTTTCATTATTTTTAAGTCTGACTTCAAGGGAAGTCTCCCAAAGATATGCCTGGATGTAAAGTGCAGTATGTTAATCATGCAAATATTGTCGAAAAGTCTTCAGATTTCCAGCAGGAATAAGCTGACATGTATTTTTATGCGCACTATAAATTAATTCCAATCAACACTTTAATGTTGGCGACATAGTTTCAATTGTACACTCTTGAATGAATGTAAATATTTTTCAACATATAAGATTTTTATGAGCGACCACTTCACCTTGCAAGGTACATTGTACTCGACGTGTTTTATTGTGTGCCTCAAATACAGACAGGTGTTGTACACAGGTGCACTTTTAAGGCTTTCCAACCAAACCACCCCTTATATATTATAATACTGTCTATTTAGTAAAGCATATTAATATAAAGGCTGTCAAAGTTACCGCCATATTAAAAAGTTCACACTAATTTCTTTTGATGGCACTATTTTGTATTTTATTTTTATTTTTTACACGCGTTTAACGTGTGTGTGTGTGTGTGTGTGTGTTTGTGTGTCTAAAAGAGTTGTGTCCATTTTGTGTGGAGCTGTTTCAAAAAGCATAATGTTTAATAAACAAACTTTTGCATAAAGCAAACAAATTGTCCAGTCCCATGTTGATAACATCATATTTGTCTCAGGAGCACTTATTAAAAATAAAAAACATCTGTGATTAATCGTGACTAATTGATGTATATATATATTTTTAAATTTTATTTCAAATATGCAAAATTCAATTATCGCGATTAAACATTTTAATCATTGACAGCCCTAATTAACATGTATTCAATTTAAATATTATGAATAATATATGGTTGTATTATTTTAGATTATGTCACATTTAATAAGTATACATTAAATCATATTTAATCTATGATTAAATGAATAATAAATAATGAAATTCATAAAAATAAAAAACTTATGCCACATTTTTTTGTCAGAAGTTTTGTTTATGTAATGTTACAATGTAATATTAAATAATTATTTACTTTATCATATTTTGCGCTATTTAGATAAGACAAACAATACCTTCTTTCCGAAAACAAAGAATACTTAATAAATAGTATAAAAAAGGGGTGTCAAACTCATTTTAGATCGGGGGGCCACATGGAAAAAAATCGAAAAAGCATGGCACGATAACTTAAAAATAAAGACAACTTCAGATTGTTTTCTTTGTTTACAAATACAACAAGCACATTCTGAAAATGTGTTAATCATAATGTAGTTTTTTTTTTACACTTACATGTTGCGGTTAATATTATTCTACCTTTATTTGTCGTTATTTATACTTTCTGAATAAATGATGTGATAATTTTAATCAGTCAACTCATTGGTGTTAATTTTCAATCTATCAAGATAATTTTTTTTTTTATTAAAATCAAATTACAGGATGGTATTTATGCAGTTTGCTCATTTTCCTCGACTGGTACATTAACATGTGGTTTATTTTTCTTACATATATAGAATAATCTACAAAGATACAAAGAATTGCTATTGCGACATCTAGTGGACACATTTAGAACAGCAGTTTCTTCCATTCAAAAAATTTTGGCTCATTTTTATACTTGGCAAACTCATCCCGCGGGCCGGATAAAACCTGTTCGCGGACCTGATCCGGCCCTTGGGCCGTATGTTTGACACCCCTGGTATAAAACAATTTAAGGCAGTGGATTAAAACATGGAATTTCAACGGGTTGAGCATTTTATACATTTCATGCCAGTCATATTATAAATGATACTGCAAAAAAAATAGTTTATGCAAGTGCCTCTTCATCATCCATCTTGTATATTTTCTATGGAAAAATGACTTATACGTATCCCTCATGTTCATCACAGAGCACATTGGACATTGTTTTCAGTACTTACATTATTATATATATTTTATTTCCCAAAAGATGAAATTGGAGGTTAAATTAAATAATTCAATTGACATTTCTTACTCTACACTGCCATCTTATGGCCAAAGTACAGACAGACTGGTGATTACAGTCAAGCCATGAACTGTATGTATTTAATATGTATATATAGATATATATAAACATATTAAAGTCATGCAAATAAAAAGCAGGTAAGTTGATTTAATTGTTTCAAGTTCCACCTAAATTGCTTGATTATGCAAGAAGATGTTTGAAGACTTATTACTGTACACAGTTCACTTATATCATCTTTTTAATTTCCTTTTTAGTTACAGTATAAAAGTGCCTTCATTTAGAAAAGTAAACTTCCCTCACCATAGAAGTACACTTTTAAGGTGGCGTTTACGTGTCATTGGAAAGTGTTGTACGGCGTGTGCATTGGTGCTCGTTTTCCTTTTTAAAAACGTTCCCTTTCGTGTTGAGTTTTACCCGGATGTTTTTTTTCTCAACTCATATAACATTTTGACATGATGTTTTGCCCCAAATTAATTTGGAACGAATATACATATGTGGAAATTTTTAATTATCCCGTTTAACGCCAAACCCCTGAAGGCACCACCGCACACCGCCGGGATTTGCCGCGTTCGGTTGCCATGGAGCTCACTTTAGTCCGGCGGACACTAAGTCAAATGGCACTCTGAAATAGTACTCGAACGATTCAGAGATATATTTATCTCTAACGGACAACGACATGTATATTTTTTACCGGATAAACAAGCAAAGAAGTTGAGCACCTTGAGGAATATTCCGGAAGTCAACAGCCGGCTAGCATACATCGGTGAGTGCGTGCATGGTCGTGATTTGACACTTACCTTTAAAACTTCAGTTTAAACACTTTGACAACAAGTTCATTAGTCGACTGGTATTGACTACAAACTAGTGTAGAATAGATTTGAATTCGGTACGAGACATTTGCCCCAGATTTCGCTTCGGTCTGGCGGTGATGACGTCACGCCAGCGCTGTTAATTACAGCGGCGTTAAAGAGGCTGTTGAAGATGACGTCACCTTGTTATGTAACCGTAGTTTGCGTCTCACCCGCCACCCAGCAGCTAATAACACCGAAAACAAAATGCAGGTTTAACAAGTAAGCACGCCATTTCAAATGTGAATTACACATCTTATAAACATATATAAATCTTTAGAATGACAAATTAGTTTGAGATAATGCACAATGTATGGGTAATACATCTAAACAAATGAGGATTGAATGTGGAATTCCACAAGGATTGGTTTTGGGACCAAAATAGTTTATTTTATATATTAATGATATATGTGAGGTATCAAAGTTATTGAAATGTGTATTATTTGCGGACAACACCCAACTTTTATAGTTCGGGACATGACTTAAAGGCCTAATGAAATTAAATTGTTTTATTTAAACGGGGACAGCAGATCCATTCTATGTGTCATACTTCATCATTTCGCGAAATTGCCATATTTTTGCTGAAAGGATTTAGTAGAGAACATCGACGATAAAGTTCGCAACTTTTGGTCGCTGATAAAAAAGCCCTGCCTGTACCGGAAGTAGCGTGACGTCACAGGCTGAAAGGCTCCTCACATTTCCCCATTGTTTACACCAGCAGCGAGAGCGATTCGGACCGAGAAAGCGACGATTACCCCATTAATTTGAGCGAGGATGAAAGATTTGTGGATGAGGAACATGAGAGTGAAGGACTAGAGTGCAGTGCAGGACGTATCTTTTTTTCGCTCTGACCGTAACTTAAATACAAGAGTTCATTGGATTCCACACTTTCTCCTTTTTCTATTGTGGATCACGGATTTGTATTTTAAACCACCTCGGATACTATATCCTCTTGAAAATGAGAGTCGAGAACGGGAAATGGACATTCAGAGTGACTTTTATCTCCACGACAATACATCGGCGAAACACTTTAGCTACGGAGCTAACGTGATAGCATCGGGCTTAACTGCATATAGAAACAAAATAAATAAACCCCTGACTGGAAGGATAGACAGACAATCAACAATACTATTAAACCAGGGACATGTAACTACACGGTTAATTCTTTCCAGCCTGGCGAAGCTTAACAATGCTGTTGCTAACGACGCCATTTAAGCTAACTTAGCTACAGGACCTCACGGAGCTATGCTAAAAACATTAGCTATCCACCTACGCCAGCCCTCATCTGCTCATCAACACCCGTGCTCACCTGCGTTCCAGCGATCGACGGTGCGACGAAGGACTTCACCCGATCACCGATGCGGTCGGCGGCTAGCGTCGGATAGCGTGTCTGCTATCAAAATCAAAGTCCTCCTGCTTGTGTTGCTGCAGCCAGCCGCTAATACACCGATCCCACCTACAACTTTCTTCTTTGCAGTCTCCATTGTTCATTAAACAAATTGCAAAAGATTCACCAACACAGATGTCCAGAATACTGTGGAATGTTGCGATGAAAACAGCTTTTTGTATTGGATACAATGTGTCCGAATACTTCCGTTTCAACCATTGACATCACTCGCAAACGTCATCATATCTAGACGTTTTCAACCGGAAGTTCCCCAGGGAATTTAAAATTGCACTTTATAAGTTAACCCGGCCGTATTGGCATGTGTTGCAATGTTAAGATTTCATCATTGATATATAAACTATCAGACTGCGTGGTCGGTAGTAGTGGCTTTCAGTAGGCCTTTAAAAGCGTTATCAAACATTATTGAACAGGAAATGATTAAACCTAAGAAAAAAACAAAGTTTATGTGAAAAACAAAGTTTATGATTTTTTGTAAGAGGAAAAGTTAAAGTTAAAGTACCAATGATTGTCACACACACACTAGGTGTGGTGAAATTGGTCCTCTGCATTTGACCCATCCCCTTGGGGAGCAGTGGGCAGCAGTGGGCAGCAGCGGCGCCGCGCCCGGGAATCATTTTGGTGATTTAACCCCCAATTCCAACCCTTGATACTGAGTGCCAAGCAGGGAGGTAATGGGTCCCATTTTTATAGTTTTTGGTATGACTCGGCTGGGATTTGAACTCCAACCTACCGATCTCAGGGCGGACACTCTAACCACTAGGGAGGAAACGATCAAACTGTCAATAGATGGAATTGATATTGAAAGGGTTTCTGAACTTAGATTTTTAGGAGTGATACTGGATGACATGGAAATCTCATATTGCACATGTAAGGGAAAAAGATGTCTAAAAGTATTTTTATATTAAACAATGTCAAATATGTGTTAGATTACAAGGCAATGCATATATTGTATTGTGCACTTATATTGCCATATATCAGCAACTGTGTGGAAGTGTGGGGGAACACATATAAGAGTAACATAAAGGCATTGTATCAACTACAGAAAAGAGCTATAAAGATTATTCATAAAGGAGATTACTTAGAACACACTAACATATTATTTATTAATTCTGGTTTATTGAAACTACAGGAGCTAGTAAAGTTACAGACATTATGTTATGTTTAAGGCTAAAAGTAAAACATTACCAGCAAATTTACAAAAAATGTTTGCCATCACTTCTGAGAATGAAGAGCGTAGAAGAAAAGGTCATTTCCAACATCAGTATTCAAGGACAACTTTAAAACAAATGTGTATATCAGTGGTGGGGGTTAAACTATGGAATTGTCTTTACAATGAGATAAAAGACTGTAAAAATATATTCCAATTGAAAAAAATATATAAAGACAGAACAATAAGATCATATGGACAGCCATAAGTGTTTACATTTTGCTTTATATGTATTAATTTACTTGTTTTTTTGTCTGGTTTTGTATTTGTTTTGTATCATCCCGTGAGGTGTATATTACTTTTTTTGTTCGGTTTGTACTTCATGAAGTTTTGCACTTGTTCTGTTTTTTTGTTTGTTTTCATTATATTTGGATATATTTGTTTGGTTTGTATGCTATCCATTAAATAAGACTACGTATTATGTTGAAGGGGGCAGGAAAATATAAGATTTTTCTTCATCCTGCTCCTTCTCAGGCATTGGTGTGTAAATGTGTGTTTAGTTTCTGAGGTTTAAAGGCCTACTGAAACCCACTAGTACCGACCACGCAGTCTGATAGTTTATATATCAATGATGAAATCTTAACATTGCAACACATGCCAATACGGCCGGGTTAACTTATAAAGTGCAATTTTAAATTTCCCGCTAAACTTCCGGTTGAAAATGTCTATGTATGATGATGTTTGCGAGTGACGTCACTAAATAAACGGAAGTATTGGTACACCATTAAATCCAATACAAAAAAGCTCTGTTTTCATCTCAAAATTCCACAGTATTCTGGACATCTGTGTTGGTGAATCTTTTGCAATTTGTTTAATGAACAATGAAGACTGCAAAGAAGAAAGTTGTAGGTGGGATCGGTGTATTAGCGGCTGGCTTTAGCAACACAACCAGGAGGACTTTGACTTGTATAGCAGACGCGCTAGCCGACGCTAGCCGCCGACCGCACGGATGATCGGGTGAAGTCCTTCGTCCTTCCGTCGATCGCTGGAACGCAGGTGAGCACGGGTGTTGATGAGCAGATGAGGGCTGGCTGGCGTAGGTGGAGCGCTAATGTTTTTAGCATAGTTCTGTGAGGTCCCGTTGCTAAGTTAGCTTCAATGGCGTCGTTAGCAACAGCATTTTTAAGCTTCGCCAAGCTGGAAATTATTAACTGTGTATTTACATGTCCACGGTTTAATAGTATTGTTGATCTTCTGTCTATCCTTCCAGTCAGTGGTTTATTTATTTTGTTTCTATCTGCATTTGAGCCCGATGCTATCACGTTAGCTCAGTAGCTAAAGAGCTTCACCGATGTATTGTCGTGGAGATAAAAGTCACTGTGAATGTCCATTTCCCGTTCTCGACTCTCATTTTCAAGAGGATATAGTATCCGAGGTGGTTTAAAATACAAATCCGTGATCCACAATAGAAAAAGGAGAAAGTGTGGAATCCAATGAACTTGTACCTAAGTTACGGTCAGAGCGAAAAAAGATACGTCCTGCACTGCACTCTAGTCCTTCACTCTCACGTTCCTCATCCACGAATCTTTCATCCTCGCTCAAATTAATGGGGTAATCGTCGCTTTCTCGGTCCGAATCTCTCTCGCTGCATTGTAAACAACAATAGGGAAATATGAGGAGCCTTTCAGCCTGTGACGTCACGCTACTTCCGGTACAGGCAAGGCTTTTTTTTATCAGAGACCAAAAGTTGCAAACTTTATCGTCGTCGTTCTCTACTAAATCCTTTCAGCAAAAATATGGCAATATCGCAAAATGATCAAGTATGACACATAGAATGGATCTGCTATCCCCGTTTAAATAAATAAAAATTATTTTCAGTAGGCCTTTGATTGTCTATCGATCAAAGATGCACATCAATGAAGGAGATAAATAAAAAATGAATGAATGAATGAATGTTGATAATTTAATTCCTTAATTGGCACATATTTGCAATTTCCAACATGTTCCACTTTGATGTTCACATTGAATGTGATCGCAGAATATGTGTAAAAAGCATTTAAGAACATAAACCCCACAATGCTTTGCTGCCAGCCATGTGTGTATTGATTATAATCAACGTACACAAAATTGTGACCCGCTTTTCCCCCCAGGCGCCTGCGTAGGACGCCATCATGACGGGCCGGGAGGTGGACCACCGCCTGCAGGTGCTGCAGATCTACCGCCTGTTGCAGTACATCCATGACAACGATCAAGCCCAGGTGGAGATGATGGTCAACCTCGGGGTGCAGAACCTCATCAATCTGACGGAGCCGCAGAATGGGACCGGTGCGCTCCACATGGCGGTGGCTGCCAACAATCAGGGTGACGAGCGATTTCTTGCTTTGCCACACACATGCAGACTGATCTGTACAACTTGGTTTTATTGGTGTCGCCGGTAAAAAACTACCGTATTTTTCCAACTATAAGTCGCAGTTTTTTTCATAGTTTGGCCGGGGGTGCGACTTATACTCACGAGTGACTTATGTATGAAATTATTAACACATTACCGTAAAATATACAATATCATTTAGCTCATTCACGTAAGAGACTAGAGCAGTGGTTTTTAACCTTGTTGGAGGTACCGAACCCCACCAGTTTCATATGCGCATTCACCGAACCCTTCTTTAGTGAAAAATAACATGTTTTTTTTTTTCAAATTTAAGACAAAGTTATATGTTTTTAGTAACACTTTAGTATGGGGAACATATTCTAAGTAACAAAGACTTAAATTTGAGTTATTTGGTTAGGGTTAGGGTTCGTTAGAGGGTTAGGGCCAAGGTTAGAGGGTTAGGGTTATAATAAGGCCATGCCGAATAAGGCATGAATAAGTACTTAATAATGACTAGTTAAGAGCCAATATGTTACTAATTTGCATGTTAATAAGCAACTAATTAATGGTGAATATGTTCCCCACACTAAAGTGTTACCATGTTTTTTTACTGGTGCACAAAATGAACCGTGCATGAACATCACCTTGTTCAAACAACAAAACCAACACAGTGCATAAACTGACAACAAATTACACACCTGCAAATCAGTGTGACTTCTGCTGTTGCCGTATCCGTAATACGCCGATAGGGAGAAGTTTGTATTTACACGATGAGTCGGGTGTGTCTTGACCTCCGCCGAACCCCTGAGCCCGACTCACCGAACCCCCAGGGTTCGATCGAACCCAGGTTAAGAACCACTGGACTAGACGTATAAGATTTCATGGGATTTAGCGATTAGGAGTGACAGATTGTTTGGTAAACGTATAGCATGTTCTATATGTTATAGTTATTTGAATGACTCTTACCATAATATGTTACGTTAACATACCAGGCACGTTCTCAGTTGGTTATTTATGCCTCATATAACGTACACTTATCAGTGTTTCCCATAAACTGCCCAGATACATGTGGCGGTGGGGGCGTGGCTATGGGCGTGGCCAACATGACATCATCGAGTAATTTGCATAATTTACTACAATGATATGATTTTCTCTAAAAAGGCTCAAAAAATGTATACTTACTAATTAATAATAACAGTTTTGTTTTAAACGTCCATCCATTCGTCCATTTTACAATATAATTACAACACTTTATGTACATATTTATATACAGATTTGATCAATAAGTTATTCACTGAAATATATTTATTAATTGTGGTTCTTACAAAAAATATATCTTATAAAATACAAAAGCTAAAATGTCTCTTAAAGCTCTGCCCCTTTAATTAGTGCATACTAAATAATTTAACTTTAGCCTACTACTACAACCATATTATTTACCAGCAACATAAAGTGAAACAGAGGCAGAGGTGCCCTGCCACAGTCAGTAACAAATAAACAGAAAACAGTAGTGGTCAAATACAAATAAGGCAACAAGAGAAGTATCCTACACTTCTCTTTTGTAAAGTAAATCTGAACAGCCTATATCTACATCAACTATATGATTAGCCTGAGAAGCTGGACAGGACAACAACAAAAAAAAAAAAATTTAAATAAAAATTTTTTTTTTTTAAATGTTTTTTTTTTAAATTTTATTTGTGGCGGACATAATTCTTTCGTGGCGGGCCGCCAAAAATAAATGAATGTGTGGGAAACACTGCTTATTCAGCCTGTTGTTCACTATTCTTTATTTATTTTAAATTGCCTTTCAAATGTCTATTCTTGGTGTTGGGTTTTATCAAGTACATTTCCCAAAAAAATGCGACTTATATATGTTTTTTCCCTTCTTTATTATGCATTTTCGGCCGGTGCGACTTATACTCCGGAGCGATTTATACTCCGAAAAATACGGTCCTATGGTAATCTAAGTCACAGCAGCTCAGACGAGGCACCAAGCTGTGTGGGCGTGGTTTGTTTCCACAGAGCCTGAAATGCGGGTGTCAGGGAGAAGAAGGGGATTTTTACAACAAAGTTGTAAAGCTTAGTGATGTATCAGATTGTAGGTGGGGTTTTTTCGCGTTCATATTTCGCTGTGTTTCTGCATTTTTGTTGTTTCGCTCAATTGTAAAATATGTCAATCGAGTGGGTGTGTGACGTTCATATGTTGTCAATATTCAGTGTTTTATCGTTCATAGTTAATATTGTAAATCCCACATTCTTTATTTTCATGTACATTCTGGGTGTCATTCAGTAAAAAAAAAAATTAATTCCATTCTGCAGTCTGTCATAACGTTTTTAGCTTTCAATCAGACATTATTGTGAGGTTTTGTATTACCGTATTTTTCGGACTATAAGTCGCATTTTTTTTCATAGTTTGGCCGGGGGTGCGACTTATACTCAGGAGCGACTTATGTGTGAAATTATTAACACATTCCCGTAAAATATCAAATAATATTATTTATCTCATTCACGTAAGAGACTAGACGTATAAGATTTCATGGGATTTAGCGATTAGGAGTGACAGATTGGTCAACGTACAGCATGTTCTATATGTTATAGTTATTTGAATGACTCTTACCATAATATGTTACGTTAACATACCAGGCACGTTCTCAGTTGGTTATTTAAGCCTCATATGACGTACACTTATTCAGCCTGTTGTTCACTATTCTTTATTTATTTTAAATTGCCTTTCAAATGTCTATTCTTGGTGTTGGGTTTTATCAAATAAATTTCCCCCAAAAAATGCGACTTATACTCCAGTGCGACTTATATATGTTTTTTTCCTTCTTTATTATGCATTTTCGGCCGGTGCGACTTATACTCTGGAGCGACTTATACTCCGAAAAATACGGTAAATAGGACATTTCCGTACCATAACACACCGAGCCGTATTCTGACCGATATGAACGAATAAAACTGTTGAAACGCTTCATTATAATAAATCCCGAGTCCTTTATAACGCTCTCTCTCCTACTCCTCCGCAGATCTGGTCCAATTTCTTCTCTCCCTAAGAGCACACCCTGACATCCAGAACAAGAGGGGCCACACTCCGGTCATGTTAGCTGCTGAACTGGGTAATGAGGGCATCGTGAAAATGTTGGCACATCACGATGCTGACATGGGCATACAGAATAACGAGGGGAAAGGTGAGTGGGTCGCAGTAATCCTGTCCAAAAGGTGGGATCATCTTGACTAAAGTAGATACAAAACACCAGGGGTGTCTAAACTTTTGACTTGGGGGCTGCATTGGGCTAAAAAAAAAATATATATATATATATATGTATATATATATATATATATATATAGTACAAATATATATATATATATATATATATATATATATATATATATATATATATATATATATATATATATATATATATATATATATATATATATATATATATATATATATATATATATATAGTACAGGCCAAAAGTTTGGACACACCTCATTCAATGTGTTTTCTTTATTTTCATGACTATTTACATTGTAGATTGTCACTGAAGGCATCAAAACTATGAATGAACACATGTGGAGTTATCCATCCATCCATTTTCTACCGCTTGTACCGTTTTGGGGTCGCGGGGGGTTGGAGCCTATCTCAGCTGCATTCGGGCGGAAGGCGGGGTACACCCTGGACAAGTCGCCACCTCATCGCAGGGCCAACACAGATAGACAGACAACATTCACACACTTCATACTTGATCAACAGCCATACAGGTCACACTGAGGGTGACCGTATAAAAAACTAATCACATGTTGTATGCAGCTTCTACAGACACACGCAAGTGACTGCAAGACATACTTGATCAACAGCCATACAGGTCACACTGAGGGTGGCCGTATAAACAACTTTAACACTGTTACAAATATGTGCCACACTGAACCCACACCAAACAAGAATGACAAACACATTTCGGGAGAACATCCGCACAACATAAACACAACAGAACAAATACCCAGAATCCCTTGCAGCCCTAACTCTTCCGGGCTACAATATGCACCCAAGCTATCAATAAACCCCGCCACCCTAACCCCGCCCCCCCACACCTCAACCCCCCCCCCCCCCCGCGCCTTAGTCAGTACCTATTGTTTTAGTTATATTGTAAAACTTACACACATTGCTCGGAGTGATGAATGAAGAATCCATACGAGTAGAAACGCTGTGGACGGTTAGAAGACTGAACTGCACTATTACTTCCAGTTCAAGGCTTTAACCAGCTGGAAACACTTCTAGGCATTCACCCAGCAGCACCTGCAGTTAGCAAAGTCATCCAAAAGATGGCGCCGTAGCACAAACAATAGCACACCATTTCAGTGTATTTGCGTGTGTTTAACGGTAAATGGGTTATACTTGTATAGCGCTTTTCTACCTTCAAAGTACCATATTTTCCGGACTATAAGGCGCACCGGATTATAAGGCGCACCTTCAATGAATGGCCTATTTTAAAACTTTGTTCATATATAAGGCGCACCGCATTATAAGGCGCATAGAATAGACGCTACAGTAGAGGCTGGGGTTACATTATGCATCCCGTAGTTGCGATACCTGTTGTGGCTCAATATTGGTCCATATATAAGGCGCACCGGATTATAAGGCGCACCTTCAATGAATGGCCTATTTTAAAACTTTGTTCATATATAAGGCGCACCGCATTATAAGGCGCATAGAATAGACGCTACAGTAGAGGCTGGGGTTACATTATGCATCCCGTAGTTGCGATACCTGTTGTGGCTCAATATTGGTCCATATATAAGGCGCACCGGATTATAAGGCACACCTTCAACGAATGGCCTATTTTAAAACTTTGTTCATATATAAGGCGCAGCGCATTATAAGGCGCATAGAATAGATGCTACAGTAGAGGCTGGGGTTACATTATGCATCCCGTAGTTGTGAGACCTGTTGTGGCTCAATATTGGTCCATATATAAGGCGCACCGGATTATAAGGCGCACCTTCAATGAATGGCCTATTTTAAAACTTTGTTCATATATAAGGCGCACCGCATTATAAGGCGCATAGAATAGACGCTACAGTAGAGGCTGGGGTTACATTATGCATCCCGTAGTTGCGATACCTGTTGTGGCTCAATATTGGTCCATATATAAGGCGCACCGGATTATAAGGCACACCTTCAACGAATGGCCTATTTTAAAACTTTGTTCATATATAAGGCGCAGCGCATTATAAGGCGCATAGAGTAGATGCTACAGTAGAGGCTGGGGTTACATTATGCATCCCGTAGTTGCGAGACCTGTTGTGGCTCAATATTGGTCCATATATAAGGCGCACCGGATTATAAGGCGCACCTTCAACGAATGGCCTATTTTAAAACTTTGTTCATATGTAAGGCGCACCGCATTATAAGGCGCATAGAATAGATGCTACAGTAGAGGCTGGGGTTACATTATGCATCCCGTAGTTGCGAGACCTGTTGTGGCTCAATATTGGTCCATATATAAGGCGCACCGGATTATAAGGCGCACCTTCAACGAATGGCCTATTTTAAAACTTTGTTCATATATAAGGCGCACCGCATTATAAGGCGCATAGAATAGACGCTACAGTAGAGGCTGGGGTTACACTATGCATCCCGTAGTTGCGAGACCTGTTGTGGCTCAATATTGGTCCATATATAAGGCGCACCGGATTATAAGGCGCACTGTCAGCTTTTGAGAAAATCTGAGGTTTTTAGGTGCGCCTTATAGTGCGGAAAATACGGTACTCAAAGCGCCTTGACACTATTTCCACATTCACCCATTCACACACACACATTCACACACTGATGGCGGGAGCTGCCATGCAAGGCCCTAAAACCACGACCCATCAGGAGCAAGGTTGAAGTGTCTTGCTCAAGGACACAACGGACGAGACTAGTGTGGTAGAAGCTGGGGATCGAACCAGGAACCCCCAAGTTGCTGGCACGGCCACTGTACCAACCAAAACTATTTGCTCTTTGGCCGTCAGCGAAGAAAAATCCATAAATTAGCCGCACCCTTTTTTTAAGCCGCAGGGTACAAAGCGTAGGAAAAAAAGTAGCAGCTTACATTCTAGTTTGATGAAAAATGTTAACAATTCCTTTATTGAAACATTTGAAACCTAATTACATTGTTCAGCCTGATCTGAAAAGATGAGTTTCCCAACGCCACGTTCCGTCTGTAACGAGATGACTCGGCGGCGCCTCGTTGAGATGCAAGGTGCTCCTCTTGAGATATTGATGAGGTTAAGTGATCTCCGACAGTTCCAATCAGTGAGCCTGAAGCCCTTTTCGCTACTCTTCACAATCCATCACGCTAATTAGTCAGCGTCACTGCTTATGGACGACCACTGGAAATTGGAAACACTCTCGGGGGGGTAAATGTCAGCTTTTAGGAGGGAGACATCGAGAAGGCAGCTTCTCAGAAGATGTAATTACAGATAAAGCTCTTCTTGAGTCACTTGATAGCTGTTCCGTTCCGACGTGAGTGTGTCCTACTCTGTCTTGTAACGCAATTTCGACTGGGACTACGTGAACATGCACTCTTTTTCACGCACCGTGACAATATTTTGGAACCTTATTAGCGCTCCAATTATTGATACTGACAGTGAGTTTTACCAACTGGGCAGCATGGACATGTTAGAGATTAAAATTAGGGATGTCCGATAATATCGGACTGCCGATATTATCGGCCGATAAATGCTTTAACCCTGTAAGACCCAAATATAGAAAAACCTAAAAAACAACAAAATTTGACCTTTCAGATGTTGTTGTAGGAGGCATTTGATGCAGAAATTGAAGAGTTAAAAAAAAAAAAAAAAAAAGTTTATGTATGTTTTTAGAGAAATGTTGTAATATTGCAACATTGGGCTTTGATGGAAGCAGAATTTCTGTATTTGTACTCACGTTGTCTGAACAACTAAGGGTTCATTTGCAGGGTTGATTGCTTACTTATCCCCATAACGGTATATACCATTAATAATAATCACACATTAGTTATATTTTTATGAAGTCATCTATTACAAATATAAAAAATATAAAACAAGATAAAACTCTTAAAAACGCTTTTTTTCCCTCTTTTTTTCTTGTCGTGGAGGGAATACAACCTGTTTGAGGCCACTGTAACAAGCCAGCTATTTTGACTACCACATTCACCCAGTGTTGTATAATTGCAACAATTATATAACAAGCTGTAAATGAAATTCAATGCATCTGTTCCACAATAACTACATATGTACATGCTCTAGACCAGGGGTCGGCAACCCGCGGCTCCGGAGCCGCATGCGGCTCCTTGACCACTCTGATGCGGCTCAGCTACATACATGCCGACCCCCCCGATTTTCCCAGGAGATTTATGGATCTCAGTGCCCCTCATAGATTACTCCCAGGGAAAAAATAATCCTATTTTCACTCTAATTACTAAATAAAGGGCGTGCCCTAATTGCACTGCAGTAATTGCCCTCTATAGCATACAGCGTGCCAGTCCAGTCACATGTTGCATGTTGTTATTACTTGCACACACAGGAGACAGCAAAGCACACTTAGTCATCAGCCACACAGCTTACACTGACGGTAGCCGTATCAAACAACTTTAACATTGTTACGTTACAAATATGCGCCACACTGTGAACCCACACCAAAAAAGAATGAAAAACACATTTCTGGAGAACATCCCACCGTAACACAACATAAACACAACACAACCATTACCCAGAATCCCATGCAGCCCTAACTCTTCCGGTCTACATTATACACCCCCGCTACCACCAAATCCCCCCACACATCAACCCCCCCCCCCCCCCCCCCCCCTCCGTGCGTTGGTTGAGCGGAAGAGTTAGGGCTGCATGGGATTCTGGGTATTGGTACCGTCAGTGTAAGATGTGTGGCTGCTGAGTTAGTACGCCTTGCTGTCACTTACGTGAGCAAGCCGAAATTGCATTCTACGTGTGGTCGAGCAGGTACACTGTTAGGGCAGACTGCAGAGGGCGCCAAATGCAGTGTCATCACGCTCTGATATTCGGGAGTCTCCCGGGAAAAATGAGAGGGTTGGCAAGTATGACGCTATCAAGCGCCATTCATTCAAAACTCGCGGGCTGCGCTAACATCAAATTTCCACATTAAAGTGCGTGCCGGTGCGTGTGTCGGAGACCCCTAGTTAACATAGCACAAAGCGTTTAAGCTTTGTATGCGGTGTTTTTCATTAAAAAAAAATTTTTGTGGCTCCCATTACTTTCTTTAATTTGTGAAACTTGCCAAAATGGCTCTTTGAGTGGTAAAGGTTGCCGACCCCTGCTCTAGACATTGTAATAACAACCAAAAAAAATATAAAAGACATTTTACTTACTTGAATCTGATGAATTCGGTCCAATGAAACAAATAGATGTTGTTCGAAGGAAACCTTGAGAGGTTGTGTGAGTTCATGGCCAGAAGGCGTGACTTATAAACAAATGTACAATCCACTACCCTTGTGAGACTGAACAATAGGACCCAATGACTACGTAAATGTGGTAAAAAAATAAAAAAAAATATAACAGATTGTTTTTTAGGATGGTTAAAGGTAACGTTGTAATTTTACAACAAGGGGTGTTACAGGGTTAAAATGTAATATCGGAAATTATCGGTATCGGTTTCAAAATTATCGGTATCGGTTTCAAAAAGTAAAATTTATGACTTTTTAAAATGCCGCTGTATACACGGACGTAGGAAAAAGTATAGAGCGCCAATAAACCTTAAAGGCACTTCCTTTGCGTGCCGGCCCAGTCACATAATATCTACGGCTTTTAACACACTCAAGTGAATGCATGCATACTTGGTCAACAGCCATACAGGTCACACTGAGGGTGTCCGTATAAACAACTTTAACACTGTTACAAATATGCGCCACACTGTGAACCCACACCAAACACGAATGACAAACACATTTCGGGAGAACATCCGCACCGTAACACAACATAAACACAACAGAACAAATACCCAGAACCCCTTGCAGCACTAACTCTTCCGGGACGCTACAATATACACCCCCCGCTACCCCCCACCCCCGACCCCAACCCCGCCCACCCCAACCTCCTCATGCTCTCTCAGGGAGAGCATGTCCCAAATTCCAAGCTGCTGTTTTGAGGCATGTTAAAAAAAATAATGCACTTTGTGACTTCA
This sequence comes from Entelurus aequoreus, assembly GCF_033978785.1. Taxonomy (NCBI): domain Eukaryota; kingdom Metazoa; phylum Chordata; class Actinopteri; order Syngnathiformes; family Syngnathidae; genus Entelurus; species Entelurus aequoreus. The sequence continues at coordinate 32,272,694 of NC_084753.1, forward strand.
ATAATAAATATGGCAGTGCCATGTTGGCATTTTTTTCCATAACTTGAGTTGATTTATTTTGGAAAATCTTGTTACATTGTTTAATGCATCCAGCGGGGCATCACAACAAAATTAGGCATAATAATGTGTTAATACCACGACTGTATATATCGGTATCGGTTGATATCGGAATTGGTAATTAAGAGTTGGACAATATCGGAATGTCGGATATCGGCAACAAAGCCATTATCGGACATCTAATTAAAATACAATGTTAGAGAAGTTGAAGTCTGAATATAATCTCTCATCCTCTCTCATTTACCAAGAAAAAAGGAGAAATCTGGAATTTACGGTAGTTTGCATAATTTGAAGTGAATGAGTAGAGTTGAACAAGTCATAAAGCTCCTTAACACGGAATGAAAATAGATGGATCATTTTAAGTAGTGTTAACTTTCTGGCATAGTTGAATGGGACATACAGTATCGTAATTAAATTATTTGTTATGATTACTGTATTTTCCGGACTATAAGGCGCACTTAAAATCCTTTATTTTCCTCAAAACTCGACAGTGGGCCTAATAACCGCTTGCACCCAATGTACGGAATTAGAGATGTCCGATAATGGCTTTTTTGCCGATATTCCGATATTGTCCAACTCTTAATTACTGATTCCGATATCACCTGATACCGATATATACAGTCGTGGAATTAACACATTATTATGCCTAATTTTGTTGTGATGCCCCGCTGGATGCATTAAACAATGTAACAAGGTTTTCCAAAATAAATCAACTCAAGTTATGGAAAAAAAATGGCAACATGGCACTGCCATATTTATTATTGAAGTCACAAAGTGCATTATTTTTTTTGACATGCCTCAAAACAGCAGCTTGGAATTTGAGACATGCTCTCCCTAAGAGAGCATGAGGAGGTTGAGGTGGGCGGGGTTGGGGAGGTGGGGGGATGGTAGGGGGTTGCAGGGGATGTATATTGTAGCGTCCCGGAAGAGTTAGTGCTGCATTGGGTTCTGGGTATTTGTTCTGTTGTGTTTATGTTGTGTTACGGTGCAGATGTTCTCCCGAAATGTGTTTGGCATTCTTGTTTGGTGTGGGTTCACAGTGTGGCGCATATTTGTAACAGTGTTAAAGTTGTTTATACGGCCACCCTCAGTGTGACCTGTATGGCTGTTGACCAAGTATGCTTTGCATTCACTTGTGTGTGTGTGAAAAGCCGTAGATATTATGTGATTGGGCCGGTACGCAAAGGCAGTGCCTTTAAAGGTTTATTGGCGCTCTGTACTTCTCCCTACGTCCGTGTACCACTCCGCACAGCGGAGTTTTAAAAAGTCATACATTTTAATTTTTGAAACCGATACAGATAATTTCCGATATCACATTTTAAAGCATTTATCGGCCGATAATATGGTCAGTCCGATATTATCGGACATCTCTATACGGAATAGTTCTGGTTTTGCTCACCGACCTCGAAGCAATTTTATTTGGTACATGGTGTAATGATAAGTGTGACCAGTAGATGGCAGTCACACACAAGAGATGCGTGGTAAAAGGTATGATGTCAAGTAAACAACACCAACATTTTATATGTTCCATTGAAAATATAGAACTTTACACACGGCGCTCTGAAATCTATCAAAATGTTTTAGTACGACTTTGGTAAGCTATGAAGCCGCACCGCTTGATGGATTGTCGGCGTATTAAACATACGAGTATTACTATGGTGTGTGTGTATAAGGTAAGACATATTATCTGGCATTTTGTTTCGCAATATTATGCAAAAGAAACTTTTCTTACCTTCTGGTACCTGCTGATCTGTATTTGGGATCTTCATAAATCCTGAAAATTTGTGCGCGTCCGCCATTGTAGTCCGTACCGACGACATAGTCGATAAGCTTCTTCTTTTTCTCTATCTTCTCTAGGGCTGCAACAACTAATTGATTAAATCGATTAAAATCGATTATAAAAATAGTTGGCGATTACTTTAGTCATCGGTTCGTTGGATCTATGCTATGCGCATGCGCAGAGGCAATTTTTTTTATTCATTTAAATTTTATTTTTTATTTTTTTTAATTTTTTTAATTTAATTTTTTATAAACCTTTATGTATAAACTGCAACATGTACAAACAGATGAGAAACAATAATCAAATAAGTATGGTGCCAGTATGCTGTTTTTTTTTCAATAAAATACTGGAAAGGATAGAAATGTAGTTTGTCTCTTTTAGCCGATTATTAATCGATTAATCGAAGCAATAATCGACAGATTAATCGATTACCAAATTAATCGTTAGTTCCAGCCCTAATCTTCTTGTTATGGGACATTCCTCCTCCGCTGTTGCCATTTCTAATATGAAGTAGTGTAAAGTTCTTACTTATATATGTCAGTAAACTCGCCATTAAAAGCGCTAAAACATACCGGTGTAGTGAGTTTACATTATTCACCCAAGGAACTTTAGTTATTAGAGTTCCGGTCGGACGGTTTTTCACGGGACACATTTCCTGTGTTGTTGTTTCCGGATGAGGAGATGCTGCTCCGTTATTGATTGAAGTAAAGTCTGAATGTCATTAAAACAGTAGCTCCGTCTTTTGACACTTCTTCCACTCCCGTCCTTGCACGCTACACCGCAACAACAAAGATGACGGGGAGAAGACGCTGCCGAAGGTGAGCCACGTAAATAAGACGGCCCACAAAACGGCGCATCCAGAAGCGACCGTCAGAAATCGGCTTTTTTTAATTGTTATTTTATTTCTTTTTTCTTTTTTTTTTTTTCTTTAAAAAAAATAAAAAATAAAAAATAACCGATTCCCGACGGTCGCTTCTGGATGCGCCGTTTTGTGGGCGGTCTTATTTACGTGGCTCACCTTTTTCTTTTTTTTTCTTTTTTTTTATTTAAAAAAAAAAAAAAAAAAAAGAAATCGGCTCTAAGATGATCTGTAAAACATAATCTATGCAACATTTTGACAAAAAAAACACAATTAACTGTTATGTAGACCACAAGGAAGTGTTTTCCATTTAGAAAAAAATTATGATAATATGACTCCTTTAATGCGCCCTATAATCCAGTGCACCTTTTTTTATGAAAAAAGGTAGAAAATAGACCATTCATAGGCAGTGTGCCCTATAATCCGGTGCGCCCTATGGTACGGAAAATGCGGTATATAAATATATGTAAATATGTAAGGACCATGACCACCAAGGACAAAAATGTCCTCCTTTGTGTCCTGGCTGCAGGTGTCCTCTTCTACTGCATCTATCCGACCAAGCGGCACACACGCTGCCTGCAGGTGGTGCTAGAGTACCAGGCAGATGTCAACAACGTGTCGTCTCAGGGGACCCATGTCTTCCAGCTCATGTGCCAACACGCCAAAGAGTGCGCCCCCATGTGTCACATGATGCTGGCACAAGGCGCCGACCCCAATGCCGCCGATCAGGTAATTAGTCGGAGGGAATTTCAGGCAAATGGGAATTTTTTAGGGATGTCCGATAATGGCTTTTTTGCCGATATCCGATATTCCGATATAATAATAATAATACCTGGGATTTATATAGCGCTTTTCTAAGTACCCAAAGTCGCTTTACATGTTAAAAACCCATCATTCATTCACACCTGGTGGTGGTAAGCTACTTTCGTAGCCACAGCTGCCCTGGGGTAGACTGATGATTTTGTCCAACTCTTAATTACTGATACCGATATCAACCGATACCGATACATACAGTCGTGGAATTAACACATTATTATGCCTAATTTGGACAACCAGGTATGGTGAAGATAAGGTCCTTTTTAAAAAAAAAATAAAAATAAGATAAATAAATTAAAAACATTTTCTTGAATAAAAAAGAAAGTAAAACAATATAAAAACAGTTAGATAGAAACTAGTAATTAATGAAAATGAGTAAAATGAACTGTTAAAGGTTAGTACTATTAGTGGACCAGCAGCACGCACAATCATGTGTGCTTACGGACTGTATCCCTTGCAGACTGTATTGATATATATTGATATATAATGTAGGAACCAGAATATTAATAACAGAAAGAAACAACCCTTTTGTGTGAATGAGTGTAAATGGGGGAAGGAGATTTTTTGGGTTGATGCACTAATTGTAAGTGTATCTTGTGTTTTTTATGTTGATTTAATTTAAAAAACAACAACAACAAAAACGATACCGATAATTTCCGATATTACACTTTAAAGCATTTATCGGCCAATAATATCGGCAGGCCGATATTATCGGACATCTCTAGAATTTTTCGAATGTGATGAATAGCATGAATGTCCTGAAGGAGCTGAATGGGTCGGTGTTGGAAATGTTTGAATCCGTCGAGAAATGTTGACGTAGCGACACTTTTATATTTAAAATGTGTTACAGAATTCCAGGAGTTCTGGGAAAATCTGAATTTTAAGGGGAACTTGGGAAAGTGTTAGTTTGAATGTTTAGGATGAGTGGAGTATGTTGATGGTGGAATGGTTCGAATCATTTGACAAATGTGGCATTTGTGAAATTTGGAAAGTTTGTCCATTAATGTGAATGGAAATTTTCTGAAAATTTGGGAATCTTAGGAAAACCAGGAATTCCAAAAAAAATATATAGATAATATCACAATTTTCCTAGATGATATGAATTGGTCGGTGTTCGAATTTTTGGAATCGGTCGAGAAATGATGACGAAGTAACACTTTGTAATTGAGAGTTGGTGTTTCGGAATTCCTAGAATTTCGGGAATTTTTACAAAGAAAAAAAATAATTACTTTGATGTCCCAACCAAGTGGAATGGTTGATACGGGTTGAAAAATGTAGAAGGGGAAGTTGAAAGAAAATATGGTGGAAGTAGGGTGTAGGAAAACTGACAATTCTGGAAATTCCTGGACTATTTTTTACTTGGAAAATGGTAGTTGTAATTGTCCTGGATGAGTGAAATGTGTTAAAAGTAGAATGGTGTGAATCGGTTGAGAAATGTTGATGTAGCGACACTTTTATATTTAAAATGTTTTACAGAATTCCAGGAATTCTGGGGAAATTTGAATTTTTCGGGGAAGTTGGGAAAGTGTTAGTTTGAATGTTCAGGATGAGTGGAATGTGTTGATGGTGGAATGGTTTGAATCACCTGACAAATGTGGGAATTGTGAAATGTGGAAAGATTGTCCATTCATTTCTGAAAATTTGGGAATTTTATGAAAACCAGGAATTTGAAAAAATATATAGATAATATCACAATTTTCCTAGATGATATTAATTAGTCGGTGTTGGCATTTTTGGAATCGGTCGAGAAATGATGACGTAGTAACATTTTGTAATTGGTGTTTCAGTATTCCTGGGATTTCGGGAATTTTTACGAAGAAATAAAATAATTACTTTGATGTCCCAACCAAGTGGAATGGTTGATATGGGTTGGAAAATGTAGAAGGGGAAGTTGAAAGAAAAGATGGTGGAAGTAGGGTGTAGGAAAACTGAGAATTCTGGAAATTCCTGGACTATTTTTTTACTTGGAAAATGGTAGTTTTAATTGTCCTGGATGAGTGAAATGTGTTAAAAGGGCAATGGTGTGAATCGGTTGAGAAATGTTGATGTAGCGACACTCTTATATTTAAAATGTTTTACAGAATTCCAGGAATTCTGGGGAAATTTGAATTTTGGGGGGAAGTTGGGAAAGTGTTAGTTTGAATGTTCAGGATGAGTGGAAATTTGAATTTTGGGAGGAAGTTGGGAAAGTGTTAGTTTGAATGTTCAGGATGAGTGGAATGTGTGGATGGTGGAATGGTTTGAATCACCTGACAAATGTGGGAATTATGAAATTTGGAAAGATTGTCCATTCATTTGAATGGAAATTTTCTGAAAATTTGGGAATTTTAGGAAAACCGTGAATTTTGACAAATATAGATAATATCACAATTTTCCTAGATTATATGAATTGGTCAGTGTTGGAATTTTTGGAATCGGTCGAGAAATGATGACGTTGTAACACTTTGTAATTGAGAGTTGGGGTATCGTAATTCCTGGAAGTTTGGGAATTTTTACGAAGAAAAAAAATAATTACTTCGATGTCCCAACCAAGTAAAATGGTTGATATGGGTTGAAAAATGTAGAAGGGGAAGTTGAATGAAAAGATGGTGGAAATAGAGTGTTGGAAAACTGTGAATTCTGTAAATTCCTGGAATATTTTTTTAATCTTGGAAAATGGTAGTTTTAATTGTCCTGGATGAGTGCAATGTGTTAAAAGTGGAATGGTTTGAATCGGTTGAGAGATGTGAGAATTGTCAGATAGCAGGCCCATCAAAATTTTCGCGGGAATCTTCTAGTTGTATATTAGTATTTTGGAATTCCTGAAATTTTGGGAAAATTGGAAACATTTTACAAAAAAGAAAAAGTTACTTTTGCTGTCCCAACTAAGAGGAATGTTTTGATGGTGGAATGCTTGGAATGGGTTGAAAAATGTAGAAGGGGAAGTTGAAAGAAAAACGGTTGGGAAATAGGGCTTTGAAAAACCGGGAATTCTGGGAATTTCCGGAATTCTTTTGAACTTGGAAAATGGTAGTATGAATGTCCAGGATGAGTGAAATATGTTGAAAGTGGAACGATTCCAATTGGATGAGAAATGTGGGAGTGGTACAAGTTTGAAAATTGCCCCTTTCATTTTCAATGGGAAGCATTTCCAGGAAATCCTGGAGTTCCTGGTAATCTGAAATATTTGGGAAGGGCAAAATATAGTTGCTCTAGATTCTCGGCCTAGCCAAACGTTTAGATACCTGAACTATAACATGTTAATAACAAAAGCTATTTAGACGTTAGTAATACAAAAACAATAAAATGTTAATAACATAATTACTATAACATTTTAATGATATTAATAACAATAAAACGTTAATAACAAAAAAGCTATTAGACGTTAGTAACATAAAAACAATAAAATGTTGGTAACATAAAAACAATAAAATGTTAGTAACACAAAAACTATAAAATGTTAATAATATAAAAACAAAACGTTAGTAACATAAAAACTATAAGACGTTAGTAACACAAAAACATTAAAATGGTATTAACATAAGACCAATAACATGTTAGTAACATAAAAACAATAAAATGTCATTAACATAAAAACTAAAACACTAATGACATAAAAACTGTAAAATATTAGTAATATAAAACGTTAATAACATAAAAACTATAAAACGTTACTAACATAAAAACTAGAACACATTAATAACATAAAAACTATAAAATGTTAGTAAAATAAAAACTATAAAACATTAATAACATTAAAAACTATAAAACGTTAGTGAATTAAAAACAATAAAATGTTCATAACATAAATCTAAAAAACATTAATGACATAAAAACTATAAAACGTTAGTAAAATAAAAACTATAAAACATTAATGACATAAAAACTGTAAAACATTAGTAATATAAAACTAAAACGTTAATAACAAAAAACTATAAAACGTTAGTAACATGAAAACTAGAACACATTAATAATATAAAAACTATAAAATGTTAGTAAAATAAAAACTATAAAACATTAGTAACATAACAACTATAAAACGTTAGTGAATTAAAAACAATAAAATGTTCATAACATAAATCTACAAAACATTAATGACATAAAAAACTATAAAACGTTAGTAACATAAAAACTAGAACACATTAATAAAATAAAAACTATAAAATGTTAGTAAAATAAAAACTATAAAACATTAGTAACATAAATACTATAAAATGTTAATAAAATAAAAACTATAAAATGTTAGTAACATAAAAACTATAAGACATTAATAACATAAAAACTATAAATAAAAACTATAACACAATAACATAAAAACTATAAAATGTTAATAAAATAAAACTATAAAATGTTAGTAAAATAAAAACTATAAAATGTTAGTAAAATAAAAACTATAAAATGTTAGTCAAATAAAACTATAAAATGTTAGTGAAAACATTAACTCGTCTGTGGATCTGTTTGCCCGGTAGGCAAACTGCTGTGGGTCTAGGGTGGGGGGAGGCAGGCTTGGATGTGGTGCAGGAACAAAATGTTAGTAAAATATAAACTATGAAACATTAGTTGCATAAAAACTATAAAACGTTAATAACATGAAAATTATAAAACGTTAATAACAGAAAAACTAGAAAATGTTAGTAAAAAAAACAACTATAAAACGTTAGTTGCATAAAAACTATAAAAATGATAGTAAAATAAAAACCATAAAATGTTAGTAAAATAAAAACTATAACATTTTAGTAAAATAAAAACTATAAAATGTTAGTGAACATTTTTTACAAAATGTTAGTAAAATATAAACTATAAAACATTAGTTGCATAAAAACTATAAAACGTTAGTTGCATAAAAACTATAAAACATTAATAACATAAAACTATACAACTTAGACTTAGACTTAGACAAATTTTAATGATCCACAAGGGAAATTGTTTCACACAGTAGCTCAGTTACAATGATGGAAAGTGTAAGGATGGAAAGGACAATGCAGGTATAAATAGACTAAATATAGCGATATAAAATATAACATGTATACGTAATATTTACATAATATATGTACAGTATATTATATATACTGATATATTATATTATGTCTATATCATATATACAATATATAACATTACCATGTACAATATTACAGTATATATGACAGATGCAGCAACGTTAGTCACATAAAAACTATGACAGTTTGAGAAAACCAAGTAAAAGCACAGAAAAGAATGTCAGTGTCATTTGAATATTTGCAAAGAGAAGGGACGCAGGATGAGAACCTCGTCGTTGTGTCTCCTGCCCTCAGAAAACGGGAATCACGGCGTTGATGGAGGCCGCCAAGGCCGGCTCACTGGACCTGGTCAGAGACATCCTCAAAAGGGGCGGCAATCCCAACGCCTTGGACGAGAAACGCCTGTCAGCTGTGCACTACGCCGCAATGGGAGGCTTCTTTGAGGTGAACAGCAGTCTCACTGGTGGTTGACGTCCAGCGTTACAGTGGTCGCCATCTTGTGTGTGTCGCAGGTTATTGTGCTGCTGTCGGCCTTCTCAGCTGACATGAACATCATCAACGTGGACGAGAACACCGCCCTGCACTACGCCGCTCAAACGGGAGATGTCAACTGCTGCAAGTTCCTGGCTCAGAGAGGTACTAGTACTACAAGTCACACCACTAGTCAGACTGCTAGTAAGACTAGTAGTAGCACTGTTAGTAATAGCGGTAGACCGATATGTTTGGTTCATGGCCGATACCAATACCGATTATTAGTAGTCAAGGAGGCTGATATTTGGAGGCGATATTTATTTGCGTTATTTGATTGAATCACGGAACATGATGTGCACTATTTTATCCCCAAAATGTTCACATTGGAGTTTATGATGTGAAGTTTTTGGGGCCTTAAATTGGTCAATAATTTAGAACAACATTGATTTTGAATCATTTAAATTTTTTAAACAATGAGTTTTTTAATTAAAATCCCACTAAAATTCTTAGGGGTCCAAAAAGGTCCCACTCATAGAAGTAATACAAAGGTTTTTTTAATTTTATTTTAATTTCAACACTTAAATCTATAAATCAACTTTAGATTGATCCAACCATTATCATTTTTTTTGTTTTTTTGTTTGTTTTATGCCCTTTTTGTCCGATAATTTTTTTTTATAGCAAATACACAACATTTTAAATACTTCCCTCCAAAAATATTACAAAATGGAATATTTGATTGGTCAATAATTCATAACAACATTGATCTTTAATTCATTAATATTTTTTTAACAATGACAGTTGAAATAAAAAGTCCCACTATAATTCTTGGGGATCCAAAAGAGTCCTTCTCATAAAGTGGTAAAAATAAGTCATACATTTTTATAGTTTTTTCACTTTCAACACTTAAATCTCTAAATCAACGTCAGATTTATCCATCCATTATATTTTTTTATTTTAAATCTTTTGTTTGTTTTATGCCCTTTTTTGCCCGAGAAACCTTTTTTTTTTTTTACAGCAAATACACAAAATATGCAATATTTTTCCCCAAAGAATATTCCAAAGTGGAATATTTGATGTGAAGTAATTGCAGCCTTAAATATGTCAATCATTCATAACAACATTGGTTTTGATAAATTGTAGTTTTTTGAACATTGAGTTTTTTAATTAAAATCCCATTACAATTCTTACGTATCCAAAAAGTTCCCACTCATAGAAGTTATACAAAATAAGTTATAGATCTTTTTTTTATTTTTTTTATTTGGACACTTAAATCTCTAAATCAATTTTAGATTGAGCCATCCATTATAAGTTTTTATTGTTTTTTCCATCTTTTTTTGTTTGTTGTATGCCCTTTTTGTCCAATTTTTTTTTTTTAATAGCAAATACACACAGTTTGAAATATTTCCCCCCAAAAATATTACAAAGTGGGATATTTGATTGGTCAATAATTCATAATGGCATTGATTTTTGATTCATTAATATTTTTCTAACAATGACAGTTTCAAAAAAAAGTCCCACTATAATTCTTGAGGATCCAAAACAGTCCCTCTCATTAGTGTTAAAAATAAGTCATACTTTTATTTTTTAATTTTTTATTTCAACACTTAAATCTTTAAATCAACGTCAGATTTATCCATCCATTATATTTTTTTATTTTAAATCTTTTGTTTGTTTTATGACCTTTTTTGCCCGAGAAACCTTTTTTTTTTTTTTTTTACAGCAAATACACAAAATATGCAATATTTCCCCCAAAGAATATTCCAAAGTGGAATATTTGATGTGAAGTAATTACAGCCTTAAATATGTCAATCATTCATAACAACATTGATTTTGATACATTTTTGTTTTTTGAACATTGAGTTTTTTAATTAAAATCCCATTACAATTCTGACGGATCCAAAAAGTTCCCACTCATAGAAGTAATGCAAAATAAGTTATAGATCATTTTTTATTTTATTTTTATTTGGACACTTAAATCTCTAAATCAATTTTAGATTGAGCCATCCATTATAAGTCTTTATGTTTTTTTCTATCTTTTTTTGTTTGTTGTATGCCCTTTTTGTCCAATATTTTTTTTTGTTGAAATATTTCCCCCAAAAAATATTACAAAGTGGGATATTTGATTGGTCAATAATTAATAACGGCATTGATTTTTGATTCATTAATATTTTTTTTAACAATGACAGATTTTAAAAAAGTCCCACTATAATTCTTGGGGATCCAAGACTCCCTCTCATAAAGTGGTAAAAAAATGTCAGCATTTTTTTTGTTTTTTTACTTTCAACACTTAAATCTTTAAATCAACGTCAGATCTATCCATCCATTATCCTATTTTTTTTTCATCTTTTGTTTGTTTTGTGGCCTTTTTTGCTCGAGAAACCTTTTTTTAGAGCAAACACGCAAAAATATACAACATTCTCCCCAAGTATATTCCAAAGTGGAATATTAGATGTGAAGTAATTACAGCCTTAAGTATGTCAATAATTCATAACAACATGGATTTTGATACATTTTCATTTTTTGAACAATGCGTTTTTTAATTAAAATCCCACTAAAATTATTGGGGCTCCAAAAAGGTCCCACTCATAGAAGTAATAAAAATAAGTTAGAGATTTTTATTTTTTTTATTTTTTTATTTCAACATTTAAATCTGTAAATCAACTTTAAATTGATCCATCCATTATAAGTTTTTCAATATTTTTTTGTTTGTTTTATGCCCTTTTTGTCCAAGAAAACTTGTTTCTATAGCAAATACATAAAATATTAAATATCTCCAAAAAAAAATATTAAAAAGTGGAATATTTGATTGATCAATAATTCATAACAACATTGATTTTGATTCATTTGTATTTTTTGAGCAATTAGAGTTTAAAAAAAAATCTCACAAAAATTCTTAGGGATGCAAAACTCATAAAAGTGATTAAAATAAGTCATACATAATTATTTTTACTTTCAATGCTTAAATCTCTAAATCAACTTCAAATCTATTTGTCCATTATTAGTGTTTATTTTTGTATAATTTTTTTTTGTTTGTTTTATGCCCTTTTTTGCCCAAGAAACCTTTTTTTTTTTTTTACAGCAAACACGCAAAATATGCAACATTTTCCCCAAATAAAATTCCAAAGTGGAATATTTGATGTGAAGTAATTATAGCCTTAAATATGTCAATAAATCATAACAACATGGATTTTAATTCATTTTTATTTTTTGAACAATGAGTTTTTTAATTCAAATCCCACTAAAATGCTTAGGGATCCAATACAGTGTTTCCCATAAACTGCCAAGATACTTGTGGCGGTGGGGGCGTGGCTATGGGCGTGGTCAACATGACATCATCGAGAAATTTGCATAATTTACTACAATGATATGATTTTCTCTAAAAAGGCTCAAAAAATGTATACTTACTAATTAATAATAACAGTTTTGTTTAAAACGTCCATCCATCCATCCATCCATTTTACAATATAATTACAACACTTTATGTACATATTTATATACAGATTTGAACAATAAGTTATTCACTGAAATATATTTATTAATTGTGGTTCTTACAAAAAATATATCTTATAAAATATAAAAGCTAAAATGTCACTTAAAGCTCTGCCCCTTTAATTAGTGCATACTAAATAATTTAACTTTAGCCTACTACTACAACCATATTATTTACCAGCAACATAAAGTGAAACAGAGGCAGAGGTGTCCTGCCGCAGTCAGTAACAAATAAACAGAAAACAGTAGTGGTCAAATACAAATAAGGCAACAAGAGAAGTATCCTACACTTCTCTTTTGTAAAGTAAATCTGAACAGCCTATATGGGCATCTACATCAACAATATGATTTGCCTGAGAAGCCGGACAGGACAAAGAAAAAAAAAATTTTTAATAATTTTTTATTTTTTTTTTAAATTTGTGGCGGACGTAATTCTTTCGTGGCGGGCCGCCACAAATAAATGAATGTGTGGGAAACACTGCAATATAAATAATACAAATAAGCTATAGATAATTTTTTATTTTATTTTTATTTCAACACTTAAATCTCTAAATCAACTTTAGATAACATAACATAACAACATTGATTTTCATTCATTATTGTTTTATTACTGCTATGTTTTATTCGAATCAACATTGCAACTTTATCTCGTTATATTTCACTTGCTTGATCTTTTATTGCACTTTTCTTATGTTGTTATTTTTAAATAGTATTTTTGGAATACTCGGCGGGTCGTTAAAAAAATTAGCTGCGGGCCGCAAATAGCTTTGGACACTTCTGCTGTGAATAGGGACGCGTTCAAATGCAGTGTGATTATAGACAGGAGAAGGACTGAATGAATGTTCTTAGTTCTTTTCAGTCACTCCCTAAGAGACACAAACATTTGTCATGCCCCCTTGAATTAAAATGGTGACATAATGGTGCTGACGAATACCCCATGCTGCTGTACTTTTGTCATCAGGCTGCAACGCCAAGGTGAAAAACCGTGAAGGTTTGCTGCCCCGTCTTATCGCCAAGGAGGCGGGTCACAAGCCGGCCATGAAGGAGCTGAGGAAGGCGGAGCAACAGAGGGGGAAAGAGAACACGGACCAGACCTGCTTGACAGAAGTGTGGGCCCTCACCCTCCATGACTGGTCCAACGAGACGGAGGCGGACATGCGACAGGCCTTCCAGACCGACGCGGTCCACAAAGACAAGTTTCTCTCCATGGTAGAGACGCTCAGGGCCCCCGTCACCTTGGAGCAGCTGGAGTTGGTCTTCTCCTTGCATCAGACCGGCAGAGAGAACTGCATCAACCTCAGCGATTTCATCAAAGGTGTCAGCTACATCAAGAAGCCTTACCTGCTCCTCTCCTACATCCCCAAGAAGAAGAAAGGGGGCAAAGGAGGCAAGGGGAAGAAGAAGAAGCCCAAATTTGTCCTCCCGATGCCCGTTTGCACGCTTCCGTCGGAGCTCAAGCCTCGCCGATCGGACGGCGGCCCGCCCGAATACATGATGGAAACCTACAATATGGACGACGCCCGCCGACTGGACCAGGAAGAGCCGCCGGAACACCCCGTCCTTAACGACACCGCCTGGTACACGGCGAAGCCCGACAAGATCTACGTCAACATCAACTACCTGGTGAAGAGCGGCGATATCGACGCTCTGGAAGTGGCCTTCAACCACAGAATCCCTGTGGACATCCAAGATCCCTTCTACAAGACCCCGCTGATGGTCGCCTGCGCCATTGGCAACTACAAGGTGGCCGAGTACCTGCTGGGCAAAGGGTGAGCAACCATTACGTTATGTCTGCAAACTAAAACCTACACCAACCGCGGGCTGACCCACCACCAACACTGCAAAAACTGAAATCTAAGTAAGATTAAATATCTCAAATAAGGGTGATATTTGCTTATTTTCTGTCTGATAAGATCATTCTTCTCACTAAGCAGATTTTATGTTAGAGTGTTTTACTTGTTTTAAAGGCCTACTGAAACCCACTACTACCGACCACGCAGTCTGATAGTTTATATATCAATGATGAAATCTTAACATTGCAACCCATGCCAATACGGCCGGGTTAACTTATAAAGTGCAATTTTAAATTTCCCGGGAAACTTCCGGCTGAAAACGTCTTGGTATGATGACGTTTGCGCGTGACGTCAAGGGTTGAAGGAGACATTTTGGAATAGCACGGTCGCCAGCTTAAGTCGTCTGTTTTCACCACATAATTCCACAGTATTCTGGACATCTGTGTTGGTGGATCTTTTGCAATTTGTTCAATTAACAATGGAGACTGCAAAGAAGAAAGCTGTAGGTGGGATCGGTGTATTAGCGGCGGACTACAGCAACACAACCAGGAGGACTTTGACTTGGATAGCAGACACGCTACCGTGAGTACAGCCTTGGCTTCCAAACATTTGATCGCTTGCCCGTACGTGCGTGGCGCTATGTGCATGTCACGTACGTAACTTTGGGGAAATATATGTTTCTTGCCGACTCTGATGGCGGCCGGGGTGTCGTCGAAAGCTACAACACCGTCCGCCGCCGCGCCGCTGTCCTCACCTGTCTGGGTTGACTTCCTCCGTCTCCGGGCCGCCGACCGCACCGATCATCGTGGTGAAGTCCTTCGTCGCGCCGTCGATCGCTGGAACGCAGGTGAGCACGGGTGTTGATGAGCAGATGAGGGCTGGCGTAGGTGGAGAGCTAATGTTTTTAGCACAGCTCTGTCGAGGTCCCGTAGCTAAGTTAGCTTCAATGGCGTCGTTAGCAACAGCATTGCTAGGCTTCGCCAGGCTGGAAAGCATTAACCGTGTAGTTACAGGTCCAGGGTTTGGTAGTATTGTTGATCTTCTGTCTATCCTTCCAGTCAGGGGCTTATTTCGTCTGTTTCTATATGCAGTTAAGCACGATGCTATCACGTTAGCTCCGTAGCTAAAGTGCTTCGCCGATGTATTGTCGTGGAGATAAAAGTCACTGTGAATGTCCATTTCGCGTTCTCGACTCTCATTTTCAAGAGGATATAGTATCCGAGGTGGTTTAAAATACAAATCCGTGATCCACAATAGAAAAAGGAGAGGGTGTGGAATCCAATGAGCCCTTTTACCTAAGTTACGGTCAGAGCGAAAAAATACGTCCTGCACTGCACTCTAATCCTTCACTCTCACGTTCCTCATCCACAAATCTTTCATCCTGGCTCAAATGAATGGGGTAATCGTCGCTTTCTCGGTCCGAATCGCTCTCGCTGCTGGTGTAAACAATGTGCAGATGTGAGGAGCCTTTCAACCTGTGACGTCACGCTACTTCCGGTACAGGCAGGGCTTTTTTATCAGCGACCAAAAGTTGCGAACTTTATCGTCGATGTTCTCTACTAAATCCTTTCAGCAAAAATATGGCAATATCGCGAAATGATCAAATATGACAGAATGGATCTGCTATCCCCGTTTAAATAAGAAAATTTCATTTCAGTAGGCCTTTAAGGGTTTTGGTCCTAAATGATCTCAGTAAGATATTACAGCTTGTTGCTGAGATGTTATGACCTATATTGAGTAAAACATGCTTGAAACTAGAATATCAAGTGTTGCAAAGCTGTGTCATCAACACTCACAAGTATAAAACTGCTTTTTCAAAGTAATAATTTCTTATTTCAAGCATGAACAAAAAAATCATGACTGACACAATTGTGTCTCATAATTAAAACAGATGACAGCCAAATGGACTTTGTTTGCTGTTTTATTTTCAATGAAACAATAGAAAATACGTACTCAAAGTAGTACAGTTGGCACAGTACAGTGAACGGACAGTTAATATTTAAACATTTCACATGTGACATTTCAAACTATTTTGAACAGAAATAGTTCATGCACATTCAGATGAATTCTTCAAAATTACAATGCAAATAGAAAAGAGGCATTCAATTTTTTTAAAATTGTATTTGATATGCCATTGATATTTTTGAATTATTATTATTATGATTTGAAACTGGATTTTGCATGTCACTATAAAGTTACATAAGCCTTGCTTGTTCAATATTCAATGCAAAACTTGTTTGAGTCCCTATTAAAAACTTAATTTGTTCAACCTTGGCCCGCGGCTTTGTTGAGTTTTAAATTTTGGCCCACTCTGTATTTGAGTTTGACACCCCTGATGTAGAGGGTTAAAAAAAAACAACGTACGTATCACTTTTGATACATTTGGCCTTTTAATGGTTGTAGAGGTGTCAAATGCTCCTCTAACAGTCTGTCACCTTCCACACAGTGCGATGGTGAACATGTGTGACCAGTTCTGCTGGATGCCGCTCCATCATGCTGCTCAAGCTGGCCTGGCGGAACTTCTGGAACTTCTAATGACGGCAGGAGCCGAGATAAACGCTCAGACCATCACCGGGACCACACCTCTAATGGTGGCCATCGAGAGCAACCATCTAGCCTGTGTGGAGTTCTTCATCGACAATGATGCCAACCTCCTAATGGAGAACAAGAAAGGTAGGACTCACACGATAGAAATATGTACGGTACGTGTCATCAGAATAGAACAGAGATACTTTACCAATGATGTGAAATTAGATAATTTCCTGCTTGATTAGTATCTCACAGCACACTAAAACTTGGGAACGTTAGGTCAGGAAAAAACACAGAGGCTATATCATCTCTACCAGCCTGTTTTGATATAGCCTCTGTTTTTTCCTGACCTAACGTATATTCCGCTCTACCCCGGTATTGAGCACTGTATAACGGATAAACTACAGAAACCTATATACATACATATACATATATACTTATATGTATATATATATATATATATATATATATATATATACTCATATACATATATATATATATATATATATATATATATATATATATATATATATACTCATATACATATATATATATATATATATATATATATATATATATATATATATATATATATATATATATATATATATATATATATATATATATATATATATATATATATATATATATATATATATATATATATATATATACATAATAGAAATATATGTCACAGAACAACACCTGGAAATAATGAACAACTGCAGAAAAGGACCTTTTTTTAATGTTTGAGGTTAAAAATATAGACAAAAGATGCAGAAATTAACACTAACTGAATTGTATATACATATATATATATATATATATATATATATATATATATATATATATATATATATATATATATATATATATATATATATATATATATATATATATATATATATATATATATATATACATATATACATACATACATATATATATATGTATGTGTGGGGGGAAAAAATCACAAGACTATTTCATCTCTATTTCAGACTATTTCAGAGATGAAATAGCCTTGTGATTTTTTCCCCCCATACATGCATACAGTATATATACATATAAATATAGACAAAATATGCAGAAATTAACAGTAACTGAATTGTATATACATATATATACAGTATATATATATATATATATATATATATATATACATATACATACATATATATATATATATACATAAGATATACATATATGTATATATATATATATATATATATATATATATATATATATATATATATATATATATATATATATATATATATATATATATATATATATATATATATAATATATCCATATATATGTATATATATACATATATGTATGAGTATATATATACATATATAAGTATATATATGTATGTATATATATATATATATATATATATATATATATATATATATATATATATATATATATATATGTATGTATACATATATATATATATATATATATATATATATATATATATATGTATACAGTATATATATATATATATATATATATATATATATATATATATATATATATATATATATATATATATATATATATATATATATATATATATATATATATATATGTATACAGTATATATATATATATATATATATATATATATATATATATATATATATATATATATATATATATATATATATGTATGTATATACCATTCAGGGCAGCACGGTGGCAGAGGGGTTAGTGCGTCTGCCTCACAATACGAAGGTGCTGAGTAGTCTGGGGTTCAATCCCGGGCTCGGGATCTTTCTGTGTGGAGTTTGCATGTTCTCCCCGTGACTGCGTGGGTTCTCTCCGGGTACTCCGGCTTCCTCCCACCTCCAAAGATATGCACCTGGGGATAGGTTGATTGGCAACACTAAATTGGCCCTAGTGTGTGAATGTGAGTGTGAATGTTGTCTGTCTATCTGTGTTGGCCCTGCGATGAGGTGGCGACTTGTCCAGGGTGTACCCCGCCTTCCGCCCGATTGTAGCTGAGATAGGCTCCAGCGCCCCCCGCGACCCCAAAGGGAATAAGCGGTAGAAAATGGATGGATGGATGTACCATTCAGTTAGTGTTCATTTCTGCATCTTTTGTCTATATTTTTAACCTCAAACATTCAAAAAAGGTCCTTTTCTGCAGTTGTTCACTATTTCCAGGTGTTGTTCTGTGACCACCTCCTCCTACATATTTCATCAGATGGCTTCCAAACTTTACCCACACACACATTAGGAAGGATGCTAAAAATGTTTAGGTTTTCATTTTAGGACGTGGGCAAAGCATGGCGACCAAGATTATCCTTTTTCTATAGAGCGTCTAAAAGTCACAACTTTACCGTAGAGCAGGTGTTCTAAAATTGTAATTAGTTTTAGTCTGTAAAAAAAATAATTCTAGCGATTTTACGATAAAAAACAAACAAACTGCCAGCTCAGTCACCAGAATTTGACCATACAATTTATGGTGGTTTTACACCAAATTTCTGCAAATTGAAAAAGTGTACCACTGTTGTTTTTACGTTAACATTTTGGTGATTGAGCTGACAGTTTTTACTGTAAAATCTATGGCCATTTTTTTTTACAGTGCATTACAATAAATTAAAAACAGTACCACTTTATTACTTACTTTTTTACCGTAAAATCTACATTCCCTGTTTTTACACTGCAATACTGTCAATGGAAGAATGCCACCACTGATGATTTTATACTAAATTTCTGGCAATGGAGCTGCAGGTTCTTACTGACTTTTTTACAGTGTAGCCTTGCGGACATGCCACCAGTAATTGTGCATTTTGAAAGATGTCACTATGAATATGTGTTACATTTGGTAGCCAACCTTTGGACATCCCTTATCTAAACGTTCTCCAATCTAATTTACTAAAGTCATTTACAAAAGGTAAGCTGGCCAGGTTATGGGCTACTAGGAACAAGCAGCTACACAACAGCTAAGCGCACAATCGTCATAGGGCTGGGTGATAAAACGATAACGATATATATCACGATAGCCTCGTAGTCGATGTCCATAAAAAATGCGTTTGATCATTTTTATTCCTCATTGGTGGGAAGAAAGGGTAAGTATGGAAGCAAGGTTGGTTGCATGAACAGAGACACTCGCTCTCTGGTAACCGACAAACGCAGGAAGTGATCACTGATCAGTGGGAGTGACACGCTAACAGCCAATCAGGTAACAGTATCAACTATCAAGTTTGCTTGATTCTCTGCATGGAGTGAGAAGAGAAAGTCCAAATGAAGAAATTGTGGATAAAAGAGGAAAAGTCACCTGGAATTGGTTTGGGATCTTTTCAAAAGGGACTGCAGTCAGACCAATGTGGTCTGTAAATGATGCAAGGCAAGATCGCTAATAGCACACCACATTAGCTGCGCTCACCCTTTAGAGCACAGCTGTAACTTCCTGGTACTAAACCTGCAGAACATAGTTCTTCTCAGGTTTCTCTATGTTTACATTTTCACACTTTGCACTATTTTCTTACACTTTATCAAGCATTTCTGACACATTCCTTATTTTTAAGAGCTTATTGTGAAGTGTTCAATGGGATTTTACTATTTTCTTCACATTGTTTGAGTGTTTTCCATGCTTGTGTTGACATTTCCTTTCTGCTTTGATAGCTGAGGAAGTTTTACATTTCAAATAAATATTTTTACATTTTATATATTTTTCTCCTGCTCCTTATTTTCCATCGGTCATAAAAAAAACAATAATTATGGAAAATCGACCAATATAAAACGTGATACAGTTTTCAGTCATATCGCCCAGCCCTAATACATAACAATCATTGAACAATATTACAGTGTAATAAGTGGCATTTGTCAATATAAACAAGTATCAAATAATTATAGTTGCGTATTACTTATACATGTGTAACTTGGGGGGCTCTAGGACCCATGGCGCCAGGTTGGAAAACTAGCAAAAGTAGTTACCCAGTACATAAGACTCAGATCTTGCAGAGAGATTGTCACTTATTGTCACTATTTTTTTTAGATATATGCATACTAGTTTTAGCTATTTGGCTGTTCTAGTTTTTATTTTTATTTATTTTTTATTATCTTTTTTTTTTTTTTTAACACACTGTAGCACTTTGAGGTTGTTTACTCAATGTAAAGTGCTTTTTACAAAAAAATCTATTATTATTATTATTATTATTATTATTATTATTAACTCATACTCAAAACAATAACAATACAAAAAAATTAAAAGACAGAAAAAATAAGAGGGGTAAAAAGAGCAAAAAGAAAAGAAAGAGAAAAATGAAAAAGAAGAAGAGAGCACAAGAACAAACGTGGACTTATGTACTGGGTGGTTGCTTTTGCTTTTCTTGTGTGCCCTGGGTCCTAGTGCCCCCAGTTACACATACAAAGTCTCCAAGGCAGAGGAAGCCTATCAGAAAGTATCCAGTAACAAACATGTCCGCATCATTCAACTTACTGCATCATGATCTTAACGTCATTAATTATTGTGCCCACCAAGTGTCACCAAAAAAAAAAACAAAAAAAACACTCCACTTCAACTTAAAGACTGCACAAGTCCATTCCAGACGGTTAATAATGAATAGGTTAGTGTTTTTCATAACTGCCATTGTTGTAATTTCACTTGATCAAACCTTTTATAACCTTCCTCACTAATAAATAATACAAGTATGTATGATTCCTGCTGATATCGTATCAAATCGATACAGGCGCCAATATCAATATCATATTGCAAGTAAAAAAAAGTTGTGTTGAGACCCCCTAGTTTAAACCTTTAAGCATAGTTAATTGTGCCTGTGAGTGCAAGAAGTGGAAGATGCAGGTTAACCGTTGTTAAGAACTACCGTATTTTCCGGACCATAGAGCGTACCCACATAATTTTAGAAGAAAAACTTTTTTTTTTCATATATAATAGCCGCATCGGACTACAAGTCACAGATACATACGTTGGGAAATCATCTATTTGCACGGAAGTATTTTGTAAATGTTTATTTACATACCTTAATTGTGTGTCTGTAACAAGGCCGTAAAACGGCTGATCGAACAAAACAGATGTCATCGTCATGGACCCACTAGCTGCGGGAGCTAGCGCTACAATTAGCTAAACAGACTCAATAAGAGGAGTGGTCCACTCCCGCCTAGCTATCCAATTTGCTAAACAGACTCAATAACTCCACGGTGACGTTTTGGTGAATTTACTGAGGAATTTGTGAAACTGAAACAATACAAAAAGAATGCCATTGTAAGTTAATAATACTAACAAAGACACTCGTAAACATGTTAGCATATTAGTTAATGCTAACGACGCTAGCTAGATTACATTATGATAGCACGTACAAATATGCATGAAAACACTATAAGTAAGAACACACTAAGTAATAAGTGTTTTGGTTATATTGTAAAACTTACAAACGTTGCTTGGAGTGATGAATGAAGAATCCATATGAGTAGAAACTAGGGATGTCCGATAATGGCTTTTTTGCCGATATCCGATATTGTCCAACTCTTAGATACCGATATCAACCGATACCGATATATACAGTCGTGGAATTAACACATTATTATGCCTAATTTGGACAACCAGGTATGGTGAAGATAAGGTCCTTTAAAAAAAAAAAAATAATAATAAAATAAGATAAATAAATTAAAAACATTTTCTTGAATAAAAGAGAAAGTTAAACCAGAATATTAATAACAGAAATAAACAACCCTTTTGTGTGAATGAGTGTAAATGGGGGAGGGAGGTTTTTTGGGTTGGTGTATCTTGTGTTTTTATGTTGATTTAATAAAAAATAAACTTTAAAAAAATCGATACCGATAATAAAAAAAACGATAACGATAATTTCCGATATTACATTTTAAAGCATTTATCGGCCGATATTATCGGACATCTCTAGTAGAAACGCTATGGATGACTAGAAGACAGAACGGCACTCCAGTTGGAAAAAAAAAAGAAGCGCTGCCCGTAAATGGGAGGACACATGCAGTGAGTGAACTCGTCCATAAGATGGCGCCAAAGCACAAACAATAAAACACTTTCTAGATGTGTTTCCTTGTTTTGTTTATTTCAAAACAATTTTTTTCATGGTTCAGTAGCGACGATGATGTTCCATAGTTGCTCTAAAGTATTAGCGGTGACTCAAGTGGACATGTTTGACTCCCATGCAGAACAAAACTGCCTGGATGTTGCCACCGCCTTTGGTGACGGACAGATATATCAGCTGGTGAAAGAGAAAGTCGAGGCCCTGCCCAAACCCAAAAACAAAGGAAAGGGTAAACCTCAGAAAGCCAAGGTAGCCAATTAACTCCTTTCAAACAATACGTCCACGTATTCCACATTAGTAACTGTCTACTTTCTTTGTCTTTTATTTGTGTCTTAGAAATAACTCTCAATCCCTCTGCTTGCTGTCCTTGGAGCTCATTCTCCCTCACTGGTCTCTTCCTTGGTCCTGGTCACCTGCAGAGTATTTCAACACCTCACTTTAAATAAATATACATTTGTACAGTGCCAGGGTTCATCTCACCTGTATCACCAACCCAAATCTGCTTACAGTTGGTCAAAAGTTACATTTCCAATAACTTTGCCCGTGTGTATGAAGTGAAATTACAGCCAAAACTTTGCAAGCTCAAAAATGTTTCACTAACTCAAAAATGTTTCACAAACTCGAAAAAATGTTTCACAAACTCAAAAGAATGTTTCACAAACTCGAAAAATGTTTCACAAACTTGAAAAATTGCTTTAGAAACTCAAAAAACTGTTTCACAAACTCAAAAAATGTTTCACCAACTAAAAAGAATGTTTCACAAACTCAAAAAAATGTTTCACAAATTCAAAAAAATGTTTCACGAACTCAAAAAAATGTTTCACAAACTCAAATAAATGTTTCACAAACTCAAAAGAATGTCACAAACTCAAAAAAATGTTTCACAAACTTGAAAAATTGCTTCACAAACTCAAAAGAATGTTTCACAAACTTAAAAATGTTCCATACACCTAAAAATGTTCCATACACTTAAAAATGTTTTCACAAACTCAAAAAATGTTTCACAAACTCAAAAGAATGTTTCATAAACTTAAAACTGTTCCATGAACTTAAAAATTATTTATTAAACTCAAAAAATTGTTTCACAAACTCATAAAAATTGTTTCAAAAACTCAATAATGTTTCACAAACTCGAAAAAATGTTTCACAAACTCAAAAGAATGTTTCACAAACTCAAAAATGTTTCACAAACTCGAAAAATTGCTTCACAAACTCAAAAAACTTTCACAAACTCAAAAAATGTTCCACCAACTCAAAAGAATGTTTCACAAACTCAAAAGAATGTTTCACAAACTCAAAAAATGTTTCACAAATTCGAAAAAATGTTTCACAAACTCGAAAAAATGTTTCACAAACTCAAATAAATGTTTCACAAACTCAAAAGAATGTCACAAACTCAAAAAAATGTTTCACAAACTTGAAAAATTGCTTCACAAACTCCAAAGAATGTTTCACAAACTTAAAAATGTTCCATACACCTAAAAATGTTCCATACACTTAAAAATGTTTTAACAAACTCAAAACAAATTTTCACAAACTCAAAAGAATGTTTCGTAAACTTAAAACTGTTCCATGAACTTAAAAATTATTTATTAAACTCAAAAAATTGTTTCACAAACTCAAAAAATTGTTTCACAAACTCAAAAATGTTTCACAAACTCAAAATAATGTTTCACAAACTTAAAAATGTTTCGCAAACTCAAAAAATGTTTTCACAAACTCAAAAGAATGTTTCATAAACTTAAAACTGTTCCATGAACTTAAAAATTGTTTCACAAACTCAAAAAATTGTTTCACAAACTCCAAAATGTTTCGCAAACTCAAAAATGTTTCAAACTTAAAAATGTTTCGCAGACTCAAAAAAATGTTTCACAAATTCAAAAAAATGTTTCTCTAACTCAAAAAAATGTTTCACAAACTCAAAAAATCGTTTCACAAACTCTAAAAAATGTTCACTACCTCAAAAAGATGTTTCACAAACTCAAAAAAAAGTTACACAAACTCAAAAATGTTTCACAAACTCAAAAATGTTTCACAAACTCAAAAAAATGTTTCACAAACTCAAAAAAATGTTTCACAAACTTAAAAATGTTTCTCAAACTCAAAAAAATGTTTCACAAACTTAAAAATGTTTCACAAACTCCAAAAATGTTCAACAAACTCTAAAAAAAAATTCATTACCTCAAAAAGATGTTTCACAAACTCAAAAAAAAGTTACACAAACTCAAAAATGTTTCACAAACTCAAAAATGTTTCACAAACTCAAAAAAATGTTTCACAAACTTAAAAGAATGTCACAAACTCAAAAAAATGTTTCACAAACTTCAAAAATTGCTTCACAAACTCAAAAGAATGTTTCACAAACTTAAAAATGTTCCATACACCTAAAAATGTTCCATACACTTAAAAATGTTTTCACAAACTCAAAAAATGATTCACAAACTCAAAAGAATGTTTCATAAACTTAAAACTGTTCCATGAACTTTTAAATTGTTTCACAAACTCAAAAAATTGTTTCACAAACTCAAAAAATTGTTTCACAAACTCAAAAATGTTTCACAAACTCAAAATAATGTTTCACAAACTTAAAAATGTTTCGCAAACTCAAAAAATGTTTTCACAAACTCAAAAGAATGTTTCATAAACTTAAAACTGTTCCATGAACTTAAAAATTGTTTCACAAACTCAAAAAATTGTTTCACAAACTGAAAAATGTTTCAAACTTAAAAATGTTTCGCAGACTCAAAAAAATGTTTCACAAATTCAAAAAAATGTTTCTCTAACTCAAAAAGATGTTTCACAAACTCAAAAAATCGTTTCACAAACTCTAAAAAATGTTTCACTACCTCAAAAAGATGTTTCACAAACTCAAAAAAAAAGTTACACGAACTCAAAAATGTTTCACAAACTCAAAAATGTTTCACAAACTCAAAAAAATGTTTCACAAACTTAAAAATGTTTCTCAAACTCAAAAAAATGTTTCACAAACTTAAAAATGTTTCACAAACTCCAAAAATGTTCTACAAACTCAAAAAATGTTTAACAAACTCAAAAACATGCTTCACACAATCTAAAAAATGTTTCACTAACTCAAAAAGATGTTTCACAAACATAAAAGAATGTTTCACAAACTCTAAAAACGTTTCATAAATTAAATAAATGTTTTCACAAACTTGAAAAATTGCTTCACAAACTCAAAAGAATGTTTCACAAACTGAAATGTTTCACAAATTCAAAAAAAATGTTTCACAAACTCGAAAAAATGTTTCACAAACTCAAATAAATGTTTCACAAACTCAAAAGAATGTCACAAACTCAAAAAAATGTTTCACAAACTTGAGAAATTGCTTCACAAACTCCAAAGAATGTTTCACAAACTTAAAAATGTTCCATACACCTAAAAATGTTCCATACACTTAAAAATGTTTTCACAAACTCAAAAAATGTTTCACAAACTCAAAAGAAGGTTTCATAAACTTAAAACCGTTCCATGAACTTAAAAATTATTTATTCAACTCAAAAAATTGTTTCACAAACTCTAAAAATTTTTTCACAAACTCAAAATTTTTTTTCACAAACTTGAAAAATTGCTTCACAAACTCAAAAAAATGTTTCAGAAACGCAATTTTTTTTCTTCACAAACTCAAAAAAATGTTCAACAAACTCCAAAAAATGTTTCACAAACTTGAAAAACTTTTTTCACAAACTCAAAAACATTGTACACAAACTCAAAAAAAATGTTTCTCAAACTCAAAAAAATGTTTTACAAACTTAAAAATGTTTCACAAACTCCAAAAATGTTCTACAAACTCAAAAAATGTTTAACAAACTCAAAAACATGCTTCACAAAATCTAAAAAATGTTTCACTAACTCAAAAAGATGTTTCACAAACATAAAAGAATGTTTCACAAACTCTAGAAACGTCTCGCAAATTAAATAAATGTTTTTCACAAACTTGAAAAATTGCTTCACAAACTCAAAAGAATGTTTCACAAACTCAAAAAATGTTTCACAAATTCAAAAAAAATGTTTCACAAACTCCAAAAAATGTTTCACAAACTCAAATAAATGTTTCACAAACTCAAAAGAATGTCACAAACTCAAAAAAAGGTTTCACAAACTTGAAAAATTGCTTCACAAACTCAAAAGAATGTTTCACAAACTTAAAAATGTTCCATACACCTAAAAATGTTCCATACACTTAAAAATGTTTTCACAAACTCAAAAAATGTTTCACAAACTCAAAAGAAGGTTTCATAAACTTAAAACTGTTCCATGAACTTAAAAATTATTTATTAAACTCAAAAAATTGTTTCACAAACTCTAAAAACTTTTTTCACAAACTCAAACATTTTTTTCACAAACTTGAAAAATTGCTTCACAAACTCAAAAAAATGTATCAGAACGCAATTTTTTTTTCACAAACTCAAAAAAATGTTCAACAAACTCCAAAAAATGTTTCACAAACTTGAAAAACTCTTTTCACAAACTCAAAAAAATGTTCAACAAACTCCAAAAAATGTTTCACAAACTTGAACAACTTTTTTCACAAACTCAAAAACATTTTACACAAACTCAAAAAAAAAGTTTCACAAACTCAAAAAAAAAGCTTCACAAACTCAAAAAAATGTTTCACAAACTCAAAAAAAATGTTTTACAAACTCAAAAAAAATGTTTCACAAATTAAAAAAAAAAAAACCTTCACAAACTCTAAAAAAATGTTTAACAAACTCAAAACAAATGCTTCACAAACTCAAAAAAATGTTTCAGAAACTTGAAAAACTTTTTTCACAAACTCAAAAACATTTTACACAAACTCAAAAAAAAAGTTTCACAAACTCAAAAAAAAAGCTTCACAAACTCAAAAAAAATGTTTCACAAACTCAAAAAAAATGTTTTACAAACTCAAAAAAAATGTTTCACAAATTAAAAAAAAAAAAACTTCACAAACTGTAAAAAAAATGTTTAACAAACTCAAAAGAAATGCTTCACAAACTCAAAAAAATGTTGTACAAACTCAAAAAGAATGCTTCACAAACTAAAAAAAAATGCTTCACAAACTCAAAGAAAAGTTTCATCAACACACTAAAGGATTGGCAAGTAGAAAAAGTATTTTCTTCAAGGTAATACTTTTGGCACACTTTTTCCACTTTTTGTTGAAAGCGCAGAATTTTTGGTCTCACGCACAACAACCGTAGTTCACACTCTTCACCGACGGGTGGTGCTGCCGAGTCAATTTAAGGCAGAGTTTGCGAAACATCTTTGAGTTTGTGAAACATTTTTTGAGTTAGTGGAGTTTTGGCAGTAATTTCCCACCGCATGTTGTCACAAGTTTAATACGGAATCTCCAACCAGGGTGCCTCCAACTTTATCTTAAATATCTCATCGTAAAACTGCTGCAATGTTGACGCCATCTTGTGGACAACGTGAGTAGTTATGGTTAATGACCATAAATTGTATGTTGAAGTGTACTCATTGTTAACTATGACCCAATCCAAACAACCTTTCCCACTCACGGCACAAATAGTCAACACACATGGTCACACATGACACGACTTTGTGGATATTTAAAAAAAAATGTCCAAACACAACACATAATTCAAAATGACATCCATTGAAATCCCATGCAATGCATGATGGGAAAAATGCTTAACTCTCTCTCCACACTTATCCATGTTTGGTGCATTTTAGCTGCTTGATATTTCTGATTGATTACAAAACTTCAAGGAGGTCGTCATGGAAACCGTCCAAAGATGGGCGTGCCAAGCATGTGGCATGGTATTCAATAAGATTTGAGGTGTATTATCAACTAAGTACTGAGAAAAGCATGTCATTTTTGACTTTTTTATTTGTAATACAGTTCTGTTTTTTTCTGTCAAAATGGGCTGATGAGGGAACATGAATGAGAAATAAAATGAACTTTTGAGATTTTAGCAAACGGCTGCAATGAAACAAATACTGTGTACTATTCACTTTTACGGCAAATGAATATCCGCTCCAAATATCGCTTATCGGTGTCTTTGAAAACTACTCATCGGTATCGGCCCTGAAAAACTGTATCGGTCCATCGCTAATTTGAAGCTAATGGTTATTTCGATTTTAGATTGGAGACCAGATTTTGAGTTTTGCAGAAGATATAAATAGAATAAAGTATTTCTGATTCTGATAGGAATAAACTGAAAAGTAGCAAACAACAATTTGAAATAAAAACTGAGCAATAATTACAAAAATAGTTGCAACATTTGGACTGAGTGGACCTCATTTGGAGCCAAACTACAAATGTGCAGTACCATGTTGCACCTTTGCGGGGCGCTGTTTGACCACCTTGTCCTGCATAGGTGTTGTTGTTTACCAGACAAACTTCTTGTTTTTAGACACCGACGCAGGATCCAACATGAATGATATTCCTATTGTCTCGCATTCTTCCTATTTTTATGTTGATACAAATAGTCACGTGGTATCATTTGAGATTCTTTAAAAATATATATATATATTTATTTTTTGGGCAGCATCGGACAAAATGGGCGACACATCGAATGTGAGTCCTCGAGGTCTGTTATGTAACCCACTGTGTGTGTGTGTGTGTGTGTGTGTGTGTGTGTGTGTGTGTGTGTGTGTGTGTGTGTGTGTGTGTGTGTGTGTGTGTGTGTGTGTGTGTGTGTGTGTGTGTGTGTTGTTGAAAATGCATCCCCCTGTAACGTGGATGACAGGTGAGCGGAGAGACAGGTGACAAGGAAAGGGGAGGAAGGAAGTCAGGATTTGTGAGGAGGAGATGGAGCAATGGAGGGTGACTCAGAGGGTCGTGGGCGTGTGTGTGTGTGTGTGTGTGTTGGGGGGTGGGGGGTGGGGTGCGGGGGTGGAGAGCTAAGGGCTTTTCTAGCACAGGTTAGAGGAAGACTGGCGAGGCCTGTTGTCAGCTGTGACGCAGTGTGTCTGTCAGGGCGTGGCCTTGGACTTATATAGTCATGCAGTAATGTGTGTGTGTGTGTGTGTGTGTGTGGGTGTGTGTGTGTGTGTGTGTGTGTTCATGTTCTACCCTATCATGCCCTTCAAGGATGATACATGAGAGTGTGAGAAATCATGACGATGATGTGTTTTTTTTATTTGCACGTTAAAGATGATACTGCACCTTCCGCTCATCCGCTCCGAGTGTCACTGGGATGCTGTGCCCAGTATCAGTGTTGATGCTGTGTCCGGGTATCAGTGGGATGCTGTTTCCGGTATCAGTGTTGATGCTGTGTCCGGGTATCAGTGGGATGCTGTTTCCGGTATCAGTGTTGATGCTGTGTCCTGCATCAGTGTGATACTGTGTCCTGCATCAGTGTGATACTGTGTCATGTATCAGTGTGATGCTGTGTCTGGTATCAGTGTGATGCTTTGTCCAGTATCACTGTGATGCTGTGTCACTGTGATGCTGTGTCCGGTATCAGTGTGATGCTTTGTCCCGTATCATTGTGATGATGTGTCCGGTATTAGTGTAATGCTGTGTCCAGTATCACTGTGATGCTGTGTCCGGTATCACTGTGATGCTGTGTCCAGTATCACTGCGATGATGTGTCCGGTATCAGTGTGATGCTTTTTTCCAGTATCACTGTGATGATGTGTCCGGTATCAGTGTGATGCTGTGTCCTGTATTACTGTGATACTGTGTCCGGTATTAGTGTGATACTGTGTCCTGTATCAGTGTGATGCTGTGTCCGGTATCAGTGTGACGCTTCGTCCAGTGTCACTGTGATGCTGTGTCACTGTGATGCTGTGTCCGGTATCAGTGTGATGCTTTGTCCAGTATTATTGTGATGATGTGTCCGGTATTAGTGTGATGCTGTGTTCAGTATCAGTGTGATGCTTTTTTCCAGTATCACTGTGATGCTTGTTCCGGTATACACTGTGCTGCTGTGTCCGGTATCACTGTGATGCTGTGTCCGGTATCACTGTAATGCTGTGTCCAGTATCACTGTGATGATGTGTCCAATATCAGTGTGATGCTGTGTCCAGTATCACTGTAATGCTGTGTCCGGTATTAGTGTGATGCTGTGTCCAGTATCACTGTGATGTTGTGTCCAATATCAGTGTGATGCTGTGTCCAATATCAGTGTGATGCTGTGTCCAGTATCACTGTGATGCTGTGTCAGTATCATTGTTATGCTGTGTCCAGTATCATTGTGATGCTGTGTCCAGTATCACTGTGATGATGTGTCCAGTATCACTGTGAAGTTGTGTCCAGTATCACTGTGATGCTGTGTCCGGTATCACTGTGATGCTATGTCCGGTATCACTGTGATGCTGTGTCCAGTATCAGTGTGGTACTGTGTCCAGTGTCACTGTGATGTTGTGTCCAATACCAGTGTGATCCAGTGTCCAGTATCACTGTGATGCTGTGTCAGTGTGATACTTTGTCCAGTATCACGGTGATGCTGTGTACAGTATCAGTGTGATACTGTGTCCGGTATTAGTGTGATACTAAGTCCAGTATCAGTGTGATGCTACTAAAAAGCACTGCAGTCTGCAAGTTGCTGACTCAGCAGTCCCAGCAGGAACAAAACATCTTGTTGGCTCTTCACAATAACACACAGTATGATATTACTACATAATATACCTTTTATTATATGTTATACACTGATATTACTACATAATATACCTATTATTATATGTTATACACTGATATTACTACATAATATACCTATTATTATATGTTATACACTGATATTACTACATAATATACCTATTATTATATGTTATACACTGATATTACTACATAATATACCGATCATTATATGTTATACACTGATATTACTACATAATATACCGATTATTATATGTTATACACTGATATTACTACATAATATACCTATTATTATATGTTATACACTGATATTACTACATAATATACCTATTATTATATGTTATATACTGATATTACTACATAATATACCCATTATTATATGTTATACACTGATATTACTACATAATATACCTTTTATTATATGTTATACACTGATATTACTACATAATATACCTATTATTATATGTTATACACTGATATTACTACATAATATACCTATTATTATATGTTATAAACTGATATTACTACATAATATACCTATTATTATATGTTATACACTGATATTACTACATAATATACCTATTATTATATGTTATATACTGATATTACTACATAATATACCTATTATTATATGTTATATACTATATTACTGCACAATATACCTATTATATGTTATATACTATATTGCTGCATAATATACCTGTTATTGTATGTTATATACTGATATTACTACATAATATACCTATTATATGTTATATACTATATTACTACATAATATACCTATTATATGTTATATACTATATTACTACATAATATACCTATTATATGTTATATACTATATTACTGCATAATATACCTATTATTATGTTATATACTGATATTACTACATAATATACCTATTATTTTATGTTATATATTGATATTACTGCATAATATACCAATTATTATATGTTATACACTCATTTTACAGCATAATATACCTATTATTAAATGTTATATACTGATATTACTGCATGATATACTTATTATTATGTTATACACTGATATTACTCCATAGGATACCTATTATTATATGTTATTTATTGATATTACTCCATAATATACCTACTATATGTTATACACTGAGTTTACTGCATAATATACCTATTATTATATGTTATATACTGATATTACTACATAATATACCTATTATTATATGTTATATACTGATATTACTACATAGGATACTTATTATTATATGTTATATATTGATATTACTGCATAATATACCTATTATTATATGTTATATACTGATATTACTGCAATGCATTGTTTGTTATTATATGTTATTTACTGATATTACTGCATAATATACGTATTATTGTATGTTATAAAATGATATTACTGCATAATATACGTATTATTGTATGTTATAAAATGATATTACTGCAAAAAATACGTATTATTGTATGCTATACACTGATATTACTGCATATAATATGTATTATTGTATATTATATACTGATAATACTGCAATATATGCTAGTATATATTCTATACTGATATATACAGGCTCCCCAATGTACTGTATTTCCTCAGATAAAGTACCACGTGTTTATTTCAAGTAGGGCTTTATTAGCAGTGTGGGTGGAGCTAGATAACAAAGCCTATTGATTGGTCAGTGGACGATTACATTGGGGAATCATTTGGTTTGTTTGGTCAGACTAATTGCAGCAGGAATTACTTGATGCGTTACTTTTTTGGCTATTTTCTTAAATTTTTGGACCCATTAATGTTATTATGTTGAATAATTGCAATCCAAGTGTCTTTTTGACCTATTAATGTTATCATGTCGAAAAGTCACAATCCAAGTATCTTTTAGACTTACTAATGTTGTTATCATGTCGAATAATCACCATCCAAGTATCTTTTAGACCTACTAATGTTGTTATCATGTCGAATAATCACCATCCAAGTATCTATTTGACTTATTAATGTTGGTTTCATTTCAAATAGTCACAATCCAAGTATCTTTTAGACCTATTAATGTTGTTATCATGTCGAACAATCACAATCCAAGTATCTTTTAGACCTAATGTTATCATGTCCAATAGTCACTATCCAAGTATCTTTTTGACCTATTAATGTTGGTATCATGTCAAATAGTCACAATCCAAGTATCTTTTAGACCTAATGTTATCATGTCCAATAGTCACTATCCAAGTATCTTTTTGACCTATTAATGTTGGTATCATGTCGAATAGTCACAATCCAAGTATCTTTTAGACCTAATGTTATCATGTCCAATAGTCACTATCCAAGTATCTTTTTGACCTATTAATGTTGGTATCATGTCGAATAGTCACAATCCAAGTATCTTTTAGACCTAATGTTATCATGTCCAATAGTCACTATCCAAGTATCTTTTAGACCTATTAATGTTACCATGTCGAATAGTCACAATCCAAGTATCTTTTTGTCTTTTTGACCTATTAATGTTATCATATCGAATAATCACAATCCAAGTATCTTTTAGACCTGTTAATGTTATCATGTCGAATAATCACAATCCAAGTATCTTTTTGTCTTTTTGACCTATTAATGTTATCATATCGAATAATCACAATCCAAGTATCTTTTAAACCTGTTAATGTTATCATGTCGAATAATCACAATCCAAGTATCTTTTTGTCTTTTTGACCTATTAATGTTATCATGTCGAATAATCACAATCCAAGTATCTTTTTGTCTTTTTGACCTATTAATGTTATCATGTCGAATAATCACCATCCAAGTATCTTTTTGTCTTTTTGACCTATTAATGTTATCATGTTGAATAGTCACCATCCAAGTATCTTTTAGACTTACTAATGTTGTTATCATATCGAATAATCACAATCCAAGTATCTTTTAGACCTGTTAATGTTATCATGTCGAATAATCACAATCCAAGTATCTTTTTGTCTTTTTGACCTATTAATGTTATCATGTCGAAAAATCACAATCCAAGTATCTTTTTGTCTTTTTGACCTATTAATGTTATCATGTCGAATAATCACCATCCAAGTATCTTTTTGTCTTTTTGACCTATTAATGTTATCATGTTGAATAGTCACCATCCAAGTATCTTTTAGACTTACTAATGTTGTTATCATGTCGAATAATCACCATCCAAGTATCTATTTGACTTATTAATGTTGGTTTCATTTCAAATAGTGACAATCCAAGTATCTTTTAGACCTATTAATGTTGTTATCATGTCGAATAATCACCATCCAAGTATCTTTTAGACCTATTAATGCTTTTATCATGTCGAATAATCACCATCCAAGTATCTATTTGACTTATTAATGTTGGTATCATTTCAAATAGTCACAATCCAAGTATGTTTTAGACCTATTAATGTTGTTATCATGTCGAATAATCACAATCCAAGTATCTTTTTGTCTTTTTGACCTATTAATGTTATCACGTCGAATAATCACAATACAAGTATCTTTTTGAGCTTTTAATGTAATCATGTCGAATAATCACAATCCAAGTATCTTTTGACCTATTGATGTTGTTATCATGTTGAATAATCACAATCCAAGTATCTTTTAGACCTATTAATGTTGTTATCAAGTCGAATAGTCACAATCCAAGTATCTTTTAGACCTATTATTGTTGTTATGTCGAATAATCACAATTCAAGTATCTTTTAGACCTATTATTGTTGGTATCATGTCGAATAATCACCATTCAAATATTTTTTAGACCTATTAATGTTATCATGTCGAATAATCACAATCCAAGTATTCTTTTGTCTTTTTGACCTATTAATGTTATCATGTCGAAAAATCACAATCCAAATATCTTTTTGTCTTTTTGACTTATTAATGTTATCATGTCGAATAATCACCATGCAAGTATCTTTTTGTCTTTTTGACCTATTAATGTTATCATGTCGAATAATCACCATCTAAGTATCTTTTAAAACTATTATTGTTTTTATCATGACGAATAGTCACAATCCAAGTACCTTTTAGACCTATTGATGTAGTTATCATGTTGAATAATCACAATCCAAATATCTTTTTGACCTATTAATGTTGTTATCATGTCGAATAATCACAATCCAAGTATCTTTTTGACCTATTAATGTTGTTATCATGACGAATAATCACAATCCAAATATCTTTTAGACCTATTATTGTTGTTATGTCGAATTATCACAATCCAAGTATCTTTTAGACCTATTATTGTTGGTATCATGTCGAATAATCACCATTCAAATATTTTTTAGACCTATTAATGTTATCATGTCGAACAATCACAATCCAAGTATCTTTTAGATCTAATGTTATCATGTCCAATAGTCACTATCCAAGTATCTTTTTGACCTATTAATGTTGGTATCATGTCGAATAGTCACAATCCAAGTATCTCTTAGACCTAATGTTATCATGTCCAATAGTCACTATCCAAGTATCTTTTAGACCTATTAATGTTATCATGTCGAATAGTCACAATCCAAGTATCTTTTAGACCTATTATTGTTATCATGTCGAATAGTCACAATCCAAGTATCTTTTTGTCTTTTTGACCTATTAATGTTATCATATCGAATAATCACAATCCAAGTATCTTTTAGACCTGTTAATGTTGTTATCATGTCGAATAATCACAATCCAAGTATCTTTTTGTCTTTTTGACCTATTAATGTTATCATGTCGAATAATCACAATCCAAGTATCTTTTTGTCTTTTTGACCTATTAATGTTATCATGTCGAAAAATCACAATCCAAGTATCTTTTTGTCTTTTTGACCTATTAATGTTATCATGTCGAATAATCACCATCCAAGTATCTTTTTGTCTTTTTGACCTATTAATGTTATCATGTTGAATAGTCACCATCCAAGTATCTTTTAGACTTACTAATGTTGTTATCATGTCGAAATAATCACCATCCAAGTATCTTTTAGACCTACTAATGTTGTTATCATGTCGAATAATCACCATCCAAGTATCTATTTGACTTATTAATGTTGGTTTCATTTCAAATAGTCACAATCCAAGTATCTTTTAGACCTATTAATGTTGTTATCATGTCGAATAATCACCATCCAAGTATCTTTTAGACCTATTAATGCTTTTATCATGTCGAATAATCACCATCCAAGTATCTATTTGACTTATTAATGTTGGTTTCATTTCAAATAGTCACAATCCAAGTATCTTTTAGACCTATTAATGTTGTTATCATGTCGAATAATCACAATCCAAGTATCTTTTAGACCTATTATTGTTGGTATCATGTCGAATAATCACCATTCAAATATTTTTTAGACCTATTAATGTTGTTATCATGTCGAACAATCACAATCCAAGTATCTTTTAGACCTAATGTTATCATGTCCAATAGTCACTATCCAAGTATCTTTTTGACCTATTAATGTTGGTATCATGTCGAATAGTCACAATCCAAATATCTTTTAGACCTAATGTTATCATGTCCAATAGTCACTATCCAAGTATCTTTTAGACCTATTAATGTTATCATGTCGAATAGTCACAATCCAAGTATCTTTTTGTCTTTTTGACCTATTAATGTTATCATATCGAATAATCACAATCCAAGTATCTTTTAGACCTGTTAATGTTGTTATCATGTCGAATAATCACAATCCAAGTATCTTTTTGTCTTTTTGACCTATTAATGTTATCATGTCGAATAATCACAATCCAAGTATCTTTTTGTCTTTTTGACCTATTAATGTTATCATTTCGAATAATCACCATCCAAGTATCTTTTTGTCTTTTTGACCTATTAATGTTATCATGTCGAATAATCACCATCCAAGTATCTTTTAAAACTATTATTGTTTTTATCATGACGAATAGTCACAATCCAAGTATCTTTTAGACCTATTGATGTAGTTATCATGTTGAATAATCACAATCCAAATATCTTTTTGACCTATTAATGTTGTTATCATGTCGAATAATTACAATCCAAGTATCTTTTTGACCTATTAATGTTGTTATCATGACGAATAATCACAATCCAAATATCTTTTAGACCTATTATTGTTGTTATGTCGAATTATCACAATCCAAGTATCTTTTAGACCTATTATTGTTGGTATCATGTCGAATAATCACCATTCAAATATTTTTTAGACCTATTAATGTTATCATGTCGAACAATCACAATCCAAGTATCTTTTAGACCTAATGTTATCATGTCCAATAGTCACTATCCAAGTATCTTTTTGACCTATTAATGTTGGTATCATGTCGAATAGTCACAATCCAAGTATCTTTTAGACCTAATGTTATCATGTCCAATAGTCACTATCCAAGTATCTTTTCGACCTATTAATGTTATCATGTCGAATAGTCACAATCCAAGTATCTTTTAGACCTATTATTGTTATCATGTCGAATAGTCACAATCCAAGTATCTTTTTGTCTTTTTGACCTATTAATGTTATCATATCGAATAATCACAATCCAAGTATCTTTTAGACCTGTTAATGTTGTTATCATGTCGAATAATCACAATCCAAGTATCTTTTTGTCTTTTTGACCTATTAATGTTATCATGTCGAATAATCACAATCCAAGTATCTTTTTGTCTTTTTGACCTATTAATGTTATCATGTCGAAAAATCACAATCCAAGTATCTTTTTGTTTTTTTGACCTATTAATGTTATCATGTCGAATAATCACCATCCAAGTATCTTTTTGTCTTTTTGACCTATTAATGTTATCATTTCAAATAGTCACAATCCATGTATCTTTTAGACCTATTAATGTTGTTATCATGTCAAATAATCACCATCCAAGTATCTTTTAGACCTATTAATGCTTTTATCATGTCGAATAATCACCATCCAAGTATCTATTTGACTTATTAATGTTGGTTTCATTTCAAATAGTCACAATCCAAGTATCTTTTAGACCTATTAATGTTGTTATCATGTCGAATAATCACAATCCAAGTATCTTTTAGACCTATTATTGTTGGTATCATGTCGAATAATCACCATTCAAATATTTTTTAGACCTATTAATGTTGTTATCATGTCGAACAATCACAATCCAAGTATCTTTTAGACCTAATGTTATCATGTCCAATAGTCACTATCCAAGTATCTTTTTGACCTATTAATGTTGGTATCATGTCGAATAGTCACAATCCAAGTATCTTTTAGACCTAATGTTATCATGTCCAATAGTCACTATCCAAGTATCTTTTAGACCTATTAATGTTATCATGTCGAATAGTCACAATCCAAGTATCTTTTTGTCTTTTTGACCTATTAATGTTATCATATCGAATAATCACAATCCAAGTATCTTTTAGACCTGTTAATGTTGTTATCATGTCGAATAATCACAATCCAAGTATCTTTTTGTCTTTTTGACCTATTAATGTTATCATGTCGAATAATCACAATCCAAGTATCTTTTTGTCTTTTTGACCTATTAATGTTATCATTTCGAATAATCACCATCCAAGTATCTTTTTGTCTTTTTGACCTATTAATGTTATCATGTTGAATAGTCACCATCCAAGTATCTTTTAGACTTACTAATGTTGTTATCATGTCGAATAATCACCATCCAAGTATCTTTTAGACCTACTAATGTTGTTATCATGTCGAATAATCACCATCCAAGTATCTATTTGACTTATTAATGTTGGTTTCATTTCAAATAGTCACAATCCAAGTATCTTTTAGACCTATTAATGTTGTTATCATGTCAAATAATCACCATCCAAGTATCTTTTAGACCTATTAATGCTTTTATCATGTCGAATAATCACCATCCAAGTATCTATTTGACTGATTAATGTTGGTTTCATTTCAAATAGTCACAATCCAAGTATCTTTTAGACCTACTAATGTTGTTATTATGTCGAATAATCACCATCCAAGTATCTTTTAGACCTATTAATGCTTTTATCATGTCGAATAATCACCATCCAAGTATCTATTTGACTTATTAATGTTGGTATCATTTCAAATAGTCACAATCCAAGTATGTTTTAGACCTATTAATGTTGTTATCATGTCGAATAATCACAATCCAAGTATCTTTTTGTCTTTTTGACCTATTAATGTTATCACGTCGAATAATCACAATCCAAGTATCTTTTTGAGCTTTTAATGTAATCATGTCGAATAATCACAATCCAAGTATCTTTTGACCTATTGATGTTGTTATCATGTCGAATAATCACAATCCAAGTATCTTTTAGACCTATTAATGTTGTTATCATTTTGAATAGTCACAATCCAAGTATCTTTTAGACCTATTATTGTTGTTATGTCGAATAATCACAATCCAAGTATCTTTTAGACCTATTATTGTTGGTATCATGTCGAATAATCACCATTCAAATATTTTTTAGACCTATTAATGTGATCATGTCGAATAATCACAATCCAAGTATCTTTTTGTCTTTTTGACCTATTAATGTTATCATGTCGAAAAATCACAATCCAAATATCTTTTTGTCTTTTTGACCTATTAATGTTATCATGTCGAATAATCACCATGCAAGTATCTTTTTGTCTTTTTGACCTATTAATGTTATCATGTCGAATAATCACCATCCAAGTATCTTTTAAAACTATTATTGTTTTTATCATGACGAATAGTCACAATCCAAGTATCTTTTAGACCTATTGATGTAGTTATCATGTTGAATAATCACAATCCAAATATCTTTTTGACCTATTAATGTTGTTATCATGTCAAATAATCACAATCCAAGTATCTTTTGACCTATTAATGTTGTTATCATGACGAATAATCACAATCCAAATATCTTTTAGACCTATTATTGTTGTTATGTCGAATAATCACAATCCAAGTATCTTTTAGACCTATTATTGTTGGTATCATGTCGAATAATCACCATTCAAATATTTTTTAGACCTATTAATGTTATCATGTCGAACAATCACAATCCAAGTATCTTTTAGACCTAATGTTATCATGTCCAATAGTCACTATCCAAGTATCTTTTTGACCTATTAATGTTGGTATCATGTCGAGTAGTCACAATCCAAGTATCTTTTAGACCTAATGCTATCATGTCCAATAGTCACTATCCAAGTATCTTTTAGACCTATTAATGTTATCATGTCGAATAGTCACAATCCAAGTATCTTTTTGTCTTTTTGACCTATTAATGTTATCATATCGAATAATCACAATCCAAGTATCTTTTAGACCTGTTAATGTTGTTATCATGTCGAATAATCACAATCCAAGTATCTTTTTGTCTTTTTGACCTATTAATGTTATCATGTCGAAAAATCACAATCCAAGTATCTTTTTGACCTATTAATGTTGTTATCATGACGAATAATCACAATCCAAATATCTTTTAGACCTAATGTTATCATGTCGAATAGTCACAATCCAAGTATCTTTTTGACCTATTAATGTTATCATGTCGTATAGTCACAATCCAAGTATCTTTTAGACCTATTAATGTTATCATGTCGAATAGTCACAATCCAAGTATCTTTTTGACCCATTAATGTTATCATGTCGAATAATCACAATCCAAGTATCTTTTTGACCTATTAATGTTGTTATCATGTCGAATAATCACAATCCAAGTATCTTTCAGACCTATTAATGTTGTTATCATGTCGAATAGTCACAATCCAAGTATCTTTTAGACCTATTAATGTTATCATGTCGAATAGTCACAATCCAAGTATCTTTTTGTCTTTTTGACCTATTAATGTTATCATATCGAATAATCACAATCCAAGTATCTTTTAGACCTGTTAATGTTGTTATCATGTCGAATAATCACAATCCAAGTATCTTTTTGTCTTTTTGACCTATTAATGTTATCATGTCGAATAATCACAATCCA
This sequence comes from Entelurus aequoreus, assembly GCF_033978785.1. NCBI lineage: Eukaryota > Metazoa > Chordata > Actinopteri > Syngnathiformes > Syngnathidae > Entelurus > Entelurus aequoreus. The sequence continues at coordinate 32,313,943 of NC_084753.1, forward strand.
AGTATCTTTTTGTCTTTTTGACCTATTAATGTTATCATGTCGAATAATCACCATCCAAGTATCTTTTTGTCTTTTTGACCCATTAATGTTATCATGTCGAATAATCACCATCCAAGTATCTTTTAAAACTATTATTGTTTTTATCATGACGAATAGTCACAATCCAAGTATCTTTTAGACCTATTGATGTAGTTATCATGTTGAATAATCACAATCCAAGTATCTTTTTGACCTATTAATGTTGTTATCATGTCGAATAATCACAATCCAAGTATCTTTTTGACCTATTAATGTTGTTTTCATGTCGAATAATCACAATCCAAGTATCTTTTTGACCTATTAATGTTGTTATCATGACGAATAATCACAATCTAAGTATCTTTTAGACCTATTAATGTTGGTATCATGTCGAATAGTCACAATCCAAGTATCTTTTAGACCTATTAATGTTGGTATCATGTCGAATAGTCACAATCCAAGTATCTTTTAGACCTATTAATGTTGTTATCATGTCGAACAATCACAATCCAAGTATCTTTTAGACCTATTGTTATCATGTCCAATAGTCACTATCCAAGTATCTTTTTGACCTATTAATGTTGGTATCATGTCGAATAGTCACAATCCAAGTATCTTTTAGACCTATTAATGTTGTTATCATGACGAATAATCACAATCCAAATATCTTTTAGACCTATTAATGTTGTTATCATGTCGAATAATCACAATCCAAGTATCTTTTAGACCTAATGTTATCATGTCGAATAGTCACTATCCAATTATCTTTTTGGCCTATTAATGTTGTTATCATTTTGAATAGTCACAATCCAAGTATCTTTTAGACCTATTAATGTTATCATGTCGAATAGTCACAATCCAAGTATCTTTTTGACCCATTAATGTTATCATGTCGAATAATCACAATCCAAGTATCTTTTAGACCTAATGTTATCATGTCGAATAGTCACTATCCAATTATCTTTTTGGCCTATTAATGTTGTTATCATTTTGAATAGTCACAATCCAAGTATCTTTTAGACCTATTAATGTTATCATGTCGAATAGTCACAATCCAAGTATCTTTTTGACCCATTAATGTTATCATGTCGAATAATCACAATCCAAGTATCTTTCAGACCTATTAATGTTGTTATCATGTCGAATAGTCACAATCCAAGTATCTTTTAGACCTATTAATGTTATCATGTCGAATAATCACAATCCAAGTATCTTTCAGACCTATTAATGTTGTTATCATGTCGAATAGTCACAATCCAAGTATCTTTCAGACCTATTAATGTTGTTATCATGTCGAATAATCACAATCCAAGTATCTTTTAGACCTATTAATGTTGTTATCAAGTCGAATAGTCACAATCCAAGTATCTTTTTGTCTTTTTGACCTATTAATGTTATCCTATCGAATAATCACAATCCAAGTATCTTTTAGACCTGTTAATGTTGTTATCATGTCGAATAATCACAATCCAAGTATCTTTTTGTCTTTTTGACCTATTAATGTTATCATGTCGAATAATCACAATCCAAGTATCTTTTTGTCTTTTTGACCTATTAATGTTATCGTGTCGAATAATCACCATCCAAGTATCTTTTTGTCTTTTTGACCTATTAATGTTATCATGTCGAATAGTCACAATCCAAGTATCTTTTAAAACTATTATTGTTTTTATCATGATGAATAGTCACAATCCAAGTATCTTTTTGACCTATTAATGTTGTTTTCATGTCGAATAATCACAATCCAAGTATCTTTTTGACCTATTAATGTTGTTATCATGACGAATAATCACAATCCAAGTATCTTTTAGACCTATTAATGTTGGTATCATGTCGAATAGTCACAATCCAAGTATCTTTTAGACCTATTAATGTTGGTATCATGTCGAATAGTCACAATCCAAGTATCTTTTAGACCTATTAATGTTGTTATCATGTCGAACAATCACAATCCAAGTATCTTTTAGACCTATTGTTATCATGTCCAATAGTCACTATCCAAGTATCTTTTTGACCTATTAATGTTGGTATCATGTCGAATAGTCACAATCCAAGTATCTTTTAGACCTATTAATGTTGTTATCATGACGAATAATCACAATCCAAATATCTTTTAGACCTATTAATGTTGTTATCATGTCGAATAATCACAATCCAAGTATCTTTTAGACCTAATGTTATCATGTCGAATAGTCACTATCCAATTATCTTTTTGGCCTATTAATGTTGTTATCATTTTGAATAGTCACAATCCAAGTATCTTTTAGACCTATTAATGTTATCATGTCGAATAGTCACAATCCAAGTATCTTTTTGACCCATTAATGTTATCATGTCGAATAATCACAATCCAAGTATCTTTCAGACCTATTAATGTTGTTATCATGTCGAATAGTCACAATCCAAGTATCTTTTAGACCTATTAATGTTATCATGTCGAATAATCACAATCCAAGTATCTTTCAGACCTATTAATGTTGTTATCATGTCGAATAATCACAATCCAAGTATCTTTTAGACCTATTAATGTTGTTATCAAGTCGAATAGTCACAATCCAAGTATCTTTTAGACCTATTGATGTAGTTATCATGTCGAATAATCACAATCCAAGTATCTTTTTGACCTATTAATGTTGTTATCATGATGAATAATCACAATCCAAATATCTTTTAGACCTATTAATGTTGTTATCATGACGAATAATCACAATCCAAATATCTTTTAGACCTATTAATGTTGCTATCATGTCGAATAGTCACTATCCAAGTATCTTTTTGACCTATTAATGTTGTTTTCATGTCGAATAATCACAATCCAAGTATCTTTTTGACCTATTAATGTTGTTATCATGACGAATAATCACAATCCAAGTATCTTTTAGACCTATTAATGTTGGTATCATGTCGAATAGTCACAATCCAAGTATCTTTTAGACCTATTAATGTTGTTATCATGTCGAACAATCACAATCCAAGTATCTTTTAGACCTATTGTTATCTTGTCCAATAGTCACTATCCAAGTATCTTTTTTACCTATTAATGTTGGTATCATGTCGAATAGTCACAATCCAAGTATCTTTTAGACCTATTAATGTTGGTATCATGTCGAATAGTCACAATCCAAGTATCTTTTAGACCTATTAATGTTGGTATCATGTCGAATAGTCACAATCCAAGTATCTTTTAGACCTATTAATGTTGTTATCATGTCGAACAATCACAATCCAAGTATCTTTTAGACCTATTGTTATCATGTCCAATAGTCACTATCCAAGTATCTTTTTGACCTATTAATGTTGGTATCATGTCGAATAGTCACAATCCAAGTATCTTTTAGACCAATTAATGTTGTTATCATGACGAATAATCACAATCCAAATATCTTTTAGACCTATTAATGTTGTTATCATGTCGAATAATCACAATCCAAGTATCTTTTAGACCTAATGTTATCATGTCGAATAGTCACTATCCAATTATCTTTTTGGCCTATTAATGTTGTTATCATTTTGAATAGTCACAATCCAAGTATCTTTTAGACCTATTAATGTTATCATGTCGAATAGTCACAATCCAAGTATCTTTTTGACCCATTAATGTTATCATGTCGAATAATCACAATCCAAGTATCTTTCAGACCTATTAATGTTGTTATCATGTCGAATAGTCACAATCCAAGTATCTTTTAGACCTATTAATGTTATCATGTCGAATAATCACAATCCAAGTATCTTTCAGACCTATTAATGTTGTTATCATGTCGAATAGTCACAATCCAAGTATCTTTCAGACCTATTAATGTTGTTATCATGTCGAATAATCACAATCCAAGTATCTTTTAGACCTAATGTTATCATGTCGTATAGTCACAATCCAAGTATCTTTTAGACCTATTAATATTATCATGTCGAATAGTCACAATCCAAGTATTTTTTTGACCCATTAATGTTATCATGTCGAATAATCACAATCCAAGTATCTTTTTGACCTATTAATGTTGTTATCATGTCGAATAATCACAATCCAAGTATCTTTCAGACCTATTAATGTTGTTATCATGTCGAATAGTCACAATCCAAGTATCTTTTAGACCTATTAATGTTATCATGTCGAATAGTCACAATCCAAGTATCTTTTTGTCTTTTTGACCTATTAATGTTATCATATCGAATAATCACAATCCAAGTATCTTTTAGACCTGTTAATGTTGTTATCATGTCGAATAATCACAATCCAAGTATCTTTTTGTCTTTTTGACCTATTAATGTTATCATGTCGAATAATCACAATCCAAGTATCTTTTTGTCTTTTTGACCTATTAATGTTATCATGTCGAATAATCACCATCCAAGTATCTTTTAAAACTATTATTGTTTTTATCATGACGAATAGTCACAATCCAAGTATCTTTTAGATCTATTGATGTAGTTATCATGTTGAATAATCACAATCCAAGTATCTTTTTGACCTATTAATGTTGTTATCATGTCGAATAATCACAATCCAAGTATCTTTTTGACCTATTAATGTTGTTTTCATGTCGAATAATCACAATCCAAGTATCTTTTTGACCTATTAATGTTGTTATCATGACGAATAATCACAATCCAAGTATCTTTTGGACCTATTAATGTTGGTATCATGTCGAATAGTCACAATCCAAAGATCTTTTAGACCGATTAATGTTGTTATCATGTCGAATAATCACAATCCAAGTATCTTTTTGACCTATTAATGTTGTTTTCATGTCGAATAATCACAATCCAAGTATCTTTTTGACCTATTAATGTTGGTATCATGTCGAATAGTCACAATCCAAGTATCTTTTAGACCTATTAATGTTGGTATCATGTCGAATAGTCACAATCCAAGTATCTTTTAGACCTATTAATGTTGTTATCATGTCGAACAATCACAATCCAAGTATCTTTTAGACCTATTGTTATCATGTCCAATAGTCACTATCCAAGTATCTTTTTGACCTATTAATGTTGGTATCATGTCGAATAGTCACAATCCAAGTATCTTTTAGACCTATTAATGTTGTTATCATGACGAATAATCACAATCCAAATATCTTTTAGACCTATTAATGTTGTTATCATGTCGAATAGTCACAATCCAAGTATCTTTTAGACCTAATGTTATCATGTCGAATAGTCACTATCCAATTATCTTTTTGGCCTATTAATGTTGTTATCATTTTGAATAGTCACAATCCAAGTATCTTTTAGACCTATTAATGTTATCATGTCGAATAGTCACAATCCAAGTATCTTTTAGACCTATTAATGTTATCATGTCGAATAGTCACAATCCAAGTATCTTTTTGACCCATTAATGTTGTTTTCATGTCGAATAATCACAATCCAAGTATCTTTTTGACCTATTAATGTTGTTATCATGTCGAATAATCACAATCCAAGTATCTTTCAGACCTATTAATGTTGTTATCATGTCGAATAGTCACAATCCAAGTATCTTTTAGACCTATTAATGTTGTTATCATGTCGAATAATCACAATCCAAGTATCTTTCAGACCTATTAATGTTGTTATCATGTCGAATAATCACAATCCAAGTATCTTTCAGACCTATTAATGTTGTTATCATGTCGAATAGTCACAATCCAAGTATCTTTTAGACCTATTAATGTTGTTATCATGTCGAATAATCACAATCCAAGTATCTTTCAGACCTATTAATGTTGTTATCATGTCGAATAATCACAATCCAAGTATCTTTCAGACCTATTAATGTTGTTATCATGTCGAATAGTCACAATCCAAGTATCTTTTAGACCTATTAATGTTATCATGTCGAATAGTCACAATCCAAGTATCTTTTAGACATATTAATGTTATCATGTCGAATAGTCACAATCCAAGTATGTTTTGGATATATTTTACATATTTCTAAAGTCACAACTCAGTGTCAGATTTGTGTAATATGAAATGTACTACTATTAGTTATTTCAGGGGCGGCCAAATAATACGTTGCGGGAAACGTTTCTGTATCCAATCGTCACCCCAGGAATCGTAATGGGATGGAAAGGCAAGGTGCCAAACGGTTCACACCCCTAGTGGTGACTGTATGTATTTTGTTAGTAGAGAACGTGCTACTTTAAATACAGTAAAACGCTGAGTCTGCCGCAACGATCTCTTGTGGGGATCCTTCCGTTACTGAGGAGGGTGTCGGCTTTCACAGCAGCATGACTGACTGTATGTGACGCAGCAGTGTGTGTGTGTGTGTGTGTGTGTGTGTGTGTGTGTGTGTGTGTGTGTGTGTGTGTGTGTGTGTGTGTGTGTGTGTGTGTGTGTGTGTGTGTGTGTGTGTGTTGCAGAGATTCCTACATCAGTGGTGCTGTACATTTCTTTAGTTTTCCATGCCAGAGATTCCAATTTGCTGCAGACTTTTATGCTGAGAATATAGATTGTAACTTGATGGCGAGAGCAAGAAGGCCGGCTGGTAAACAAGACGGCGAGTTGAGTTCTCGGCTCAGACGAGCAGACCGATGCCTGCGTCCAAAAAAAGATGCAATAAATATTTTACAGGATACATTACAGCTGCCGGCACTTTCTTCATGATACTGGACTTCCATGAATCCAAATAAAAATGTCACTGCAATCTTTTGACAACAAAAATCACTATCGTTATAAATCTTTTGACAACAGTAATCAATATTGTTATTAACAGTCCTTTGACAATAATAATCAATATTGTTATGAACAATCTTTTGACAACAATAATCAATATTGTTATCAATCTTTTAAAAACAATAATCAATGTTGTTATTAACAATCTTTTGACAACAATAATCAATATTGTTATTAACAATCTTTTGACAACAATAATCAATATTTTTATCAATCTTTTGACAACAATAATCAATATTTTTATAAATCTTTTGACAACATTAATCAGTATTGTTATTAAAAATTTTGACAACAATAATCAATATTGTTATTGGCAATATTTTGACAACAATAATATTGTTATTAACAATCTTTTGACAACATTAATCAGTATTGTTATTAGCTTTCTTTTGAAAACAATAATCAATATTAAAATGATCAATCTTTTGACAACAATAATCCACATTGTTATTAACAATCTTTTAAAAACAATAATCAATATTGTTTTTAACAATCTTTTGACAACAATAATCAATATTGTTATTACAATCTTTTGACAACAATAATCAATATCGTTAATACAATCTTTTGACAACAATAATCAATAATGTTATTAACAATCTTTTGACAACAATAATCAATATTGTTATCAATCTTTTGACAACATGAATCAATATTGTTATTAACAATTTTGACAACAATAATCAATATTGTTATTAACAATCTTTTGACAACATTAATCAATATTGTTATTAACAATTTTGACAACATTAATCAATATTGTTATTAACAATCTTTTGACAACAACAATATTTTTATTAACAATCTTTTGACAACATTAATCAGTAATGTTATTAGCATTCTTTTGAAAACAATAATCAATATTATAATTATCAATGTTTTGACAACAATAATCAACATTGTTATTAACAATCTTTTAAACACAATAATCAATATTATAATTATCAATCTTTTGACAACAATAATCAACATTGTTATTAACAATCTTTTAAAAACAATAATCAATATTTTTAACAATCTTTTGACAACAATAATCAATATTGTTATTAACAATATTTTGTCAAAAATAATCAATATTGTTACTAACAATCTTTTGACAACAATAAGCAATATTGTAATTAACAATCTTTTGACAACAATAATCAATATTGTTATCAATCTTTTGACAACAATAATCAATCTTGTTTTAACAATCTTTTGACAACATTAATCAATATTTTTAGTAACAATCTTCACAACAATAATCAATATTGTTATTAACAATCTTTTGACAACAATAATGTTATTAACAATCTTTTGACAACATTAATCAATATTGTTATTAGCATTCTTTTGAAAACAATAATCAATATTGTAATTATCAATCTTTTGACAACAATAATCAACATTGTTATTAACAATCTTTTATAAACAATAATCAATATTGTTATTAACAATCTTTTGACAACAATAATCAATATTTGTATTACAATCTTTTGACAACAATAATCAATATTGTTATTAAAATATTTTGACAACAATAATCAATATTGTTAATACAATCTTTTGACAACAATAATCAATATTGTTATTAACAATCTTTTGACAACAATAATACATATTGTTATCAATCTTTTGACAACATGAATCAATATTGTTATTAACAATCTTTTGACAACAATAATCAATATTGTTATCAATCTTTTGACAACATTAATCAATATTGTTATTAACAATTTTGACAACTATAATCAATATTGTTATTAACAATCTTTTGACAACAATAATATTTTTATTAACAATCTTTTGACAACATTAATCAGTAATGTTATTAGCATTCTTTTGAAAACAATAATCAATATTATAATTATCAATCTTTTGACAACAATAATCAACATTGTTATTAACAATCTTTTAAACACAATAATCAATATTATAATTATCAATCTTTTGACAACAATAATCAACATTGTTATTAACAATTTTTTGACAACAATAATGTTATTAACAATCTTTTGACAACATTAATCAATATTGTTATTAGCATTCTTTTGAAAACAATAATCAATATTGTAATTATCAATCTTTTGACAACAATAATCAACATTTTTATTAACAATCTTTTAAAAACAAAAATCAATATTGTTATTAACAATCTTTTGACAACAATAATCAATATTGTTATTACAATCTTTTGACAACAATAATCAATATTGTTATTAAAATATTTTGACAACAATAATCAATATTGTTAATAAAATCTTTTGACAACAATAATCAATATTGTTATTAACAATCTTTTGACAACAATAATCAATATTGTTATCAATCTTTTGACAACAATAATCAACATTGTTATTAAAAATCTTTTAAAAACAAGAATCAATATTTTTAACAATCTTTTGACAACAATAATCAATATTTTTATTAACAATATTTTGTCAAAAATAATCAATATTGTTATTAAAAATCTTTTGACAACAATAAGCAATGTTGTTATTAATATTTTGACAACAATAATCAATATTGTAATTAACAATCTTTTGACAACAATAATCAATATTGTTATCAATCTTTTGACAACAATATTCAATAGTTTTATCAATCTTTTGACAACAATAATAAATCTTGTTTTTAACAATCTTTTGACAACAATAATAAATCTTGTTTTTAACAATCTTTTGACAACATTAATCAATATTGTTATTAACAATCTTCACAACAATAATCAATATTGTTATTAACAATCTTTTGACAACAATAATGTTATTAACAATCTTTTGACAACATTAATCAATATTGTTTTTAGGATTCTTTTGAAAACAATAATCAATATTGTAATTATCAATCTTTTGACAACAATAATCAACATTGTTATTAACAATCTTTTAAAAACAATAATCAATATTGTTATTAACAATCTTTTGACAACAATAATCAATATTGTTATTACAATCTTTTGACAACAATAATCAATATTGTTTCTAAAATATTTTGACAACAATAATCAATATTGTTAATACAATCTTTTGACAACAATAATCAATATTGTTATTAACAATCTTTTGACAACAATAATAAATATTGTTATCAATCTTTTGACAACAATAATCAATATTGTTATTAACAATCTTTTGACAACAATAATCAATATTGTTATCAATCTTTTGACAACATTAATCAATATTGTTATTAACAATTTTGACAACAATAATCAATATTGTTATTAACAATCTTTTGACAACAATAATATTTTTATTAACAATCTTTTGACAACATTAATCAGTAATGTTATTAGCATTCTTTTGAAAACAATAATCAATATTATAATTATCAATCTTTTGACAACAATAATCAACATTGTTATTAACAATCTTTTAAACACAATAATCAATATTATAATTATCAATCTTTTGACAACAATAATCAACATTGTTATTAACAATCTTTTGACAACAATAATGTTATTAACAATCTTTTGACAACATTAATCAATATTGTTATTAGCATTCTTTTGAAAACAATAATCAATATTGTAATTATCAATCTTTTGACAACAATAATCAACATTTTTATTAACAATCTTTTAAAAACAAAAATCAATATTGTTATTAACAATCTTTTGACAACAATAATCAATATTGTTATTACAATCTTTTGACAACAATAATCAATATTGTTATTAAAATATTTTGACAACAATAATCAATATTGTTAATACAATCTTTTGACAACAATAATCAATATTGTTATTAACAATCTTTTGACAACAATAATCAATATTGTTATCAATCTTTTGACAACAATAATCAATATTGTTATTAACAATCTTTTGACAACAATAATCAATATTGTTATCAATCTTTTGACAACATGAATCACTATTGTTATCAACAATTTTGACAACAATAATCAATATTGTTTTTAACAATCTTTTGACACTATTAATCAATATTGTTATTAACAGTTTTGACAACAATAATCAATATTGTTATTAACAATCTTTTGACAACAACAATATTTTTATTAACAATCTTTTGACAACATTAATCAGTAATGTTATTAGCATTCTTTTGAAAACAATAATCAATATTATACTCATCAATGTTTTGACAACAATAATCAACATTGTTATTAACAATCTTTTAAACACAATAATCAATATTATAATTATCAATCTTTTGACAACAATAATCAACATGGTTATTAACAATCTTTTAAAAACAAAAATCAATATTTTTAACAATCTTTTGACAACAATAATTAATATTGTTATTAACAATATTTTGTCAAAAATAATCAATATTGTTATTAACAATCTTTTGACAACAATAATCAATATTGTTATTAATATTTTGACAACAATAATCAATATAGTAATTAACAATCTTTTGACAACAATAATCAATATTGTTATCAATCTTTTGACAACAATAATCAATATTTTTATCAATCTTTTGACAACAAAAATAAATCTTGTTTTTAACAATCTTTTGACAACATTAATCAATATTGTTATTAACAATCTTCACAACAATAATCAATATTGTTATTAACAATCTTTTGACAACAATAATGTTATTAACAATCTTTTGACAACATTAATCAATATTGTTATTAGCATTCTTTTGAAAACAATAATCAATATTGTAATTATCAATCTTTTGACAACAATAATCAACATTGTTATTAACAATCTTTTAAAAACAATAATCAATATTGTTATTAACAATCCTTTGTCAACAATAATAAATATTGTTATCAACAATCTTTTGACAACAATAATCTACATTGTTATTAACAATATTTTGACAACAATAATCAATATTGTTATTAACAATTGTTTGACAACAATATTTAATATTGTTATTAACAATCTTTTGACAACAATAATCAATATTGTTATCAATATTTTGACAACAATAATCAACATTGTTTTTAACAATCTTTTGACAACAATAATCATTATTGTTATCAATCTTTTGACAAAAATAATCAATATTGTTACTAACAATCTTTTGACAACAATAATCAATACATGTTATTATAATAAAGGGGTGAGTGGAGGGTGTGGATGTTGGATCGGTTCAAATCGGTTGAGAAGTGTGCGATATGTCAGAAGTTTGTCTATTTACCATTCATTGTCAATGGGGAGAAAATTCCAGGAAAATTGGGAAAGGGTCAACATGTTTTGCGTTTGATATATCGGAAGAGTAGTTGTGTGTGGATGGTTAAAAGGTCGGAATCGGGTTTAAAAATGGCGCAAAATGTTGAGAATTTGGGGCATTGTAGATACTTCCATTCATTTGAATGGGAATTTCCTGGAAATTTGGGGAAAACAGGAATTTTTTATATATATTAAATATTGATACTAGCACAGTTGTCCTAGACAATATGAATGAGTTGATGTTGGAATTTTCGGAATCGGTTTACAAATGTTGACGTAGTAACAGTTTGAATTGAGAAGTAGTATTTCGGAAAATGACTGGAATTTCGGGGGAAAAACGGAATTTGCACGGAAAAAAAATAGAAGCAGTTGTTGTCCGAACTAAAAATAATGTTTTGAAGGTGGAATAGTCAAAAACGGTTGAAAAATGTGGACTGTGAAAACTTTGCAGGAAGAGGTGAAATGGGGCTTTGGAAAAGCTGCAATTCCTGGAATTATTTTGAACATGAATGGTAGTTTGGTTGTCCAAGGTGAGACGAGTGTGTGGGTGGTGGAACGCTTCCATTCAGGTGAGAAATGGGGGAGTTGTGTACGGTGGAAAAATGGCCCATTCATTTTCAATGGGCAAATTTCCCAGAAAACTGAATTCTGGGTAATTCTGGATTTTTTTTTTTATTAATTAATTTGGGACCTCATGAATCCTAGTTGAGCCGAACGTTTTGATACTTGAACGGTTCCGATCGGATGAAAACTGTGGACTGTGGAGCGCGCCAAAGTTTTTGCGGTGGAATAATAAAAATCAACTCTGATTCAAGGTTATGATCAATACTGAAATAATGTTGAACTCCTGACCAATTCTGACAATGAATCAACATTGATTCAAGGTTATGATCAATACTGAAATAATGTTGAACTCCTGACCAATTCTGACAACGAATCAACATTGATTCACGGTTATGATCAATATTGAAATAATGTTGAACTCCTGACCAATTTTGACTATGAATCAACATTGATTCACGGTTATGATCAATATTGAAACAATGTTGAACTCCTGACCAATTTTGACTATGAATCAACATTGATTCACGGTTATGATCAATATTTAAATAATGTTGAACTCCTGATAAATTTTGACTATGAATCAACATTGATTGAAGGTTATGATCAATACTGAAATAATGTTGAACTCCTGACCAATTCTGACAATGAATCAACATTGATTCAAGGTTATGATCAACATTGAAATAATGTTGAACTCCTGATAAATTTTGACTATGAATCAACATTGATTCAAGGTTATGATCAATATTGAAACAATGTTGAACTCCTGACCAATTCTGACAATGAATCAACATTGATTCAAGGTTATGATCAACATTGAAATAATGTTGAACTCCTGATAAATTTTGACTATGAATCAACATTGATTCAAGGTTATGATCAATATTGAAACAATGTTGAATTCCTGACCAATTCTGACAATGAATCAACATTGATTCCAGGTTATGATCAATATTGAAATATTGTTGAACTCCTGACCAATTTTGACTACGAATTAAGATTGATTGAAGGTTATGAGCAACATTGAAATAATGTTGAATTCCTGACCAATTCTGACAATGAATCAACATTGATTCAAGGTTATGATCAATACTGAAATACTGTTGAACTCCTGACCAGTTCTGACAATTAATCAACATTGATTGAAGGTTATGATCAATATTGAAATATTGTTGAACTCCTGACCAATTTTGACTACGAATTAAGATTGATTGAAGGTTATGATCAACATTGATATAATGTTGAATTCCTGACCAATTCTGACAACGAATCAACATTGATTCAAGGTTATGATGAATATTAAAATAGTGTTGAACTCCTGACCAATTTTGACTATGAATCAAGATTGATTGAAGGTTATGATCAACATTGAAATAATGTTGAACTCCTGACCAATTCTGACAATGAATCAAGATTGATTCAAAGTTATGATCAATACTGAAATAATGTTGAACTCCTGACCAATTTTGACTATGAATCAAGATTGATTCAAAGTTATGATCAATATTGAAATATTGTTGAACTCCTGACCAATTTTGACTATGAATCAAGATTGATTCAAAGTTATGATCAATATTGAAATAATGTTGAACTCCTGACCAATTTTGACTATGAATCAACATTGATTCAAGGTTATGATCAATGTTGAAATAATGTTGAATTCCTGACCAATTCTGACAACGAAACAACATTGATTGAAGGTTATGATCAATATTGAAATAATGTTGAACTCCTGACCATATTTGACTATGAATCAAGATTGATTGAAGGTTATGATTAACATTAAAATAATGTTGAACTCCTGACCAATTCTGACAATGAATCAAGATTGATTCAAAGTTATGATCAATATTGAAATAATGTTGAACTCCTGACCAATTTTGACTATGAATCAAGATTGATTCAAAGTTATGATCAATATTGAAATATTGTTGAATTCCTGACCAATTTTGACTACGAATCAAGATTGATTGAACGTTATGATCAACATTGAAGTAATGTTGAATTCCTGACCAATTCTGACAATGAATCAACATTGATTCAAGGTTATGATCAATATTGAAATAAAGTTGAACTCCTGGCCAATTTTGACTACGAATCAAGATTGATTGAAGGTTATGATCAACATTGAAATAATGTTGAACTCCTGACCAATTTTGACTACGAATTAAGATTGATTGAAGGTTATGATCAACATTGAAATAATGTTGAATTCCTGACCAATTCTGACAATGAATCAAAATTGATTGAAAGTTATGATCAACATTGAAATAATGTTGAACTCCTGACCAATTTTGACTATGAATCAACATTGATTCACGGTTTTGATCAATGTTGAAATAATGTTGAACTCCTGACCAATTTTGACTATGAATCAACATTGATTCACGGTTTTGATCAATGTTGAAATAATGTTGAATTCTTGACCAATTCTGACAATGAATCAAAATTGATTGAAAGTTATGATCAACATTGAAATAATGTTGAACTCCTGACCAATTTTGACTATGAATCAACATTGATTCACGGTTTTGATCAATGTTGAAATAATGTTGAATTCTTGACCAATTCTGACAACGAATCAAGATTGATTCAAGGTTATGATCAATATTGAAATAATGTTGTACTCCTGACCAATTCTGACTATAAATCAACATTGATTCAAGGTTATGATCAATACTGAAATACTGTTGAACTCCTGACCAGTTCTGACAATGAATCAACATTGATTCAAGGTTATGATCAATACTGAAATACTGTTGAACTCCTGACCAGTTCTGACAATGAATCAACATTGATTCAAGGTTATGATCAATATTGAAATATTGTTGAACTCCTGACCAATTTTGACTACGAATTAAGATTGATTGAAGGTTATGATCAACATTGAAATAATGTTGAATTCCTGACCAATTCTGACAATGAATCAACATTGATTCAAGGTTATGATCAACATTGAAATAATGTTGAATTCCTGACCAATTCTGACAATGACTCAACATTGATTCAAGGTTATGATCAACATTGAAATAATGTTGAACTCCTGACCAATTTTGACTATGAATCAAGATTGATTGAAGGTTATGATCAACATTGATATAATGTTGAATTCCTGACCAATTCTGACAACGAATCAACATTGATTCAAGGTTATGATCAATATTAAAATAGTGTTGAACTCCTGACCAATTTGACTATGAATCAAGATTGATTGAAGGTTATGATCAATATTGAAATAATGTTGAACTCCTGACCAATTTTGACTATGAATCAAGATTGATTCAAAGTTATGATCAATATTGAAATATTGTTGAACTCCTGACCAATTTTGACTATGAATCAAGATTGATTCAAAGTTATGATCAATATTGAAATAATGTTGAACTCCTGACCAATTTTGACTATGAATCAACATTGATTCAAAGTTATGATCAATGTTGAAATAATGTTGAATTCCTGACCAATTCTGACAACGAAACAACATTGATTGAAGGTTATGATCAATATTGAAATAATGTTGAACTCCTGACCATATTTGACTATGAATCAAGATTGATTGAAGGTTATGATCAACATTGAAATAATGTTGAACTCCTGACCAATTCTGACAATGAATCAAGATTGATTCAAAGTTATGATCAATATTGAAATAATGTTGAACTCCTGACCAATTTTGACTATGAATCAAGATTGATTCAAAGTTATGATCAATATTGAAATATTGTTGAATTCCTGACCAATTTTGACTACGAATCAAGATTGATTGAAGGTTATGATCAACATTGAAGTAATGTTGAATTCCTGACCAATTCTGACAATGAATCAACATTGATTCAAGGTTATGATCAATATTGAAATAAAGTTGAACTCCTGGCCAATTTTGACTACGAATCAAGATTGATTGAAGGTTATGATCAACATTGAAATAATGTTGAACTCCTGACCAATTTTGACTACGAATTAAGATTGATTGAAGGTTATGATCAACATTGAAATAATGTTGAATTCCTGACCAATTCTGACAATGAATCAAAATTGATTGAAAGTTATGATCAACATTGAAATAATGTTGAACTCCTGACCAATTTTGACTATGAATCAACATTGATTCACGGTTTTGATCAATGTTGAAATAATGTTGAACTCCTGACCAATTTTGACTATGAATCAACATTGATTCACGGTTTTGATCAATGTTGAAATAATGTTGAATTCTTGACCAATTCTGACAATGAATCAAAATTGATTGAAAGTTATGATCAACATTGAAATAATGTTGAACTCCTGACCAATTTTGACTATGAATCAACATTGATTCACGGTTTTGATCAATGTTGAAATAATGTTGAATTCTTGACCAATTCTGACAACGAATCAAGATTGATTCAAGGTTATGATCAATATTGAAATAATGTTGTACTCCTGACCAATTCTGACTATAAATCAACATTGATTCAAGGTTATGATCAATACTGAAATACTGTTGAACTCCTGACCAGTTCTGACAATGAATCAACATTGATTCAAGGTTATGATCAATATTGAAATATTGTTGAACTCCTGACCAATTTTGACTACGAATTAAGATTGATTGAAGGTTATGATCAACATTGAAATAATGTTGAATTCCTGACCAATTCTGACAATGAATCAACATTGATTCAAGGTTATGATCAACATTGAAATAATGTTGAATTCCTGACCAATTCTGACAATGACTCAACATTGATTCAAGGTTATGATCAACATTGAAATAATGTGGAACTCCTGACCAATTTTGACTATGAATCAAGATTGATTGAAGGTTATGATCAACATTGAAATAATGTTGAACTCCTGACCAATTCTGACAATGAATCAAGATTGATTCAAAGTTATGATCAATATTGAAATATTGTTGAACTCCTGACAAATTTTGACTTGGAATCAAGATTGATTCAAAGTTATGATCAATATTGAAATATTGTTGAACTCCTGACCAATTTTGACTATGAATCAACATTGATTCAAGGTTATGATCAATATTGAAATAATGTTGAACTCCTGACCAATTTTGACTACGAATCAAGATTGATTGAAGGTTATGATCAACATTGAAGTAATGTTGAATTCCTGACCAATTCTGACAATGAATCAACATTGATTCAAGGTTATGATCAATATTGAAATAAAGTTGAACTCCTGACCAATTTTGACTATGAATCAAGATTGATTGAAGGTTATGATCAACATTGAAATAATTTTGAACTCCTGACCAATTTTGACTACGAATTAAGATTGATTGAAGGTTATGATCAACATTGAAATAATGTTGAATTCCTGACCAATTTTGACTATGAATCAACATTGATTCAAGGTTATGATCAATGTTGAAATAATGTTGAACTCCTGACCAATTCTGATAATGAATCAAGATTGATTCAAAGTTATGATCAATATTGAAATAATGTTGAACTCCTGACCAATTTTGACTATGAATCAAGATTGATTCAAAGTTATGATCAATATTGAAATATTGTTGAACTCCTGTCCAGTTCTGACAATGAATCAACATTGATTCAAGGTTATGATCAATATTGAAATATGGTTGAACTCCTGACCAATTTTGACTACGAATTAAGATTGATTGAAGGTTATGATCAACATTGAAATAATGTTGAATTCCTGACCAATTCTGACAATGAATCAACATTGATTCAAGGTTATGATCAATATTGAAATATTGTTGAACTCCTGACCAATTTTGACTACGAATTAAGATTGATTGAAGGTTATGATCAACATTGAAGTAATGTTGAATTCCTGACCAATTGTGACTATGAATCAACATTGATTCAAGGTTATGATCAATTTTGAAATAAAGTTGAACTCCTGACCAATTTTGACTACGAATCAAGATTGATTGAAGGTTATGATCAACATTGAAATAATGTTGAACTCCTGACCAATTTTGACTACGAATTAAGATTGATTGAAGGTTATGATCAACATTGAAATAATATTGAATTCCTGACCAATTCTGACAATGAATCAACATTGATTCAAGGTTATGATCAACATTGAAATAATGTTGAACTCCTGACCAATTCTGACAATGAATCAAGATTGATTCAAAGTTATGATCATTATTGAAATATTGTTGAACTCCTGACCAATTTTGACTGTGAATCAAGATTGATTCAAAGTTATGATCAATATTGAAATTTTATTGAACTCCTGACCAATTTTGACTATGAATCAAGATTGATTCAAAGTTATGATCAATATTGAAATACTGTTGAACTCCTGACCAATTTTGACTATGAATCAACATTGATTCAAGGTTATGATCAATATTGAAATATTGTTGAACTCCTGACCAATTTTGACTACGAATTAAGATTGATTGAAGGTTATGATCGACATTGAAATAATATTGAATTCCTGACCAATTCTGACAATGAATCAACATTGATTCAAGGTTATGATCAACATTGAAACAATGTTGAACTCCTGACTAATTCTGACAATGAATCAAGATTGATTCAAAGTTATGATCATTATTGAAATATTGTTGAACTCCTGACCAATTTTGACTGTGAATCAAGATTGATTCAAAGTCATGATCAATATTGAAATTTTATTGAACTCCTGACCAATTTTGACTATGAATCAAGATTGATTCAAAGTTATGATCAATATTGAAATACTGTTGAACTCCTGACCAATTTTGACTATGAATCAACATTGATTCAAGGTTATGATCAATATTGAAATATTGTTGAACTCCTGACCAATTTTGACTACGAATTAAGATTGATTGAAGGTTATGATCAACATTGAAGTAATGTTGAATTCCTGACCAATTGTGACTATGAATCAACATTGATTCAAGGTTATGATCAATTTTGAAATAAAGTTGAACTCCTGACCAATTTTGACTACGAATCAAGATTGATTGAAGGTTATGATCAACATTGAAATAATGTTGAACTCCTGACCAATTTTGACTACGAATTAAGATTGATTGAAGGTTATGATCAACATTGAAATAATATTGAATTCCTGACCAATTCTGACAATGAATCAACATTGATTCAAGGTTATGATCAACATTGAAATAATGTTGAACTCCTGACCAATTCTGACAATGAATCAAGATTGATTCAAAGTTATGATCATTATTGAAATATTGTTGAACTCCTGACCAATTTTGACTGTGAATCAAGATTGATTCAAAGTTATGATCAATATTGAAATTTTATTGAACTCCTGACCAATTTTGACTATGAATCAAGATTGATTCAAAGTTATGATCAATATTGAAATACTGTTGAACTCCTGACCAATTTTGACTATGAATCAACATTGATTCAAGGTTATGATCAACATTGAAATAATGTTGAACTCCTGACCAATTTTGACTACGAATCAAGATTGATTGAAGGTTATGATCAATATTGAAATAATGTTGAACTCCTGACCAATTTTGACTATGAATCAACATTGATTCAAAGTTATGATCAATGTTGAAATAATGTTGAATTCCTGACCAATTCTGACAACGAAACAACATTGATTGAAGGTTATGATCAATATTGAAATAATGTTGAACTCCTGACCATATTTGACTATGAATCAAGATTGATTGAAGGTTATGATCAACATTGAAATAATGTTGAACTCCTGACCAATTCTGACAATGAATCAAGATTGATTCAAAGTTATGATCAATATTGAAATAATGTTGAACTCCTGACCAATTTTGACTATGAATCAAGATTGATTCAAAGTTATGATCAATATTGAAATATTGTTGAATTCCTGACCAATTTTGACTACGAATCAAGATTGATTGAAGGTTATGATCAACATTGAAGTAATGTTGAATTCCTGACCAATTCTGACAATGAATCAACATTGATTCAAGGTTATGATCAATATTGAAATAAAGTTGAACTCCTGGCCAATTTTGACTACGAATCAAGATTGATTGAAGGTTATGATCAACATTGAAATAATGTTGAACTCCTGACCAATTTTGACTACGAATTAAGATTGATTGAAGGTTATGATCAACATTGAAATAATGTTGAATTCCTGACCAATTCTGACAATGAATCAAAATTGATTGAAAGTTATGATCAACATTGAAATAATGTTGAACTCCTGACCAATTTTGACTATGAATCAACATTGATTCACGGTTTTGATCAATGTTGAAATAATGTTGAACTCCTGACCAATTTTGACTATGAATCAACATTGATTCACGGTTTTGATCAATGTTGAAATAATGTTGAATTCTTGACCAATTCTGACAATGAATCAAAATTGATTGAAAGTTATGATCAACATTGAAATAATGTTGAACTCCTGACCAATTTTGACTATGAATCAACATTGATTCACGGTTTTGATCAATGTTGAAATAATGTTGAATTCTTGACCAATTCTGACAACGAATCAAGATTGATTCAAGGTTATGATCAATATTGAAATAATGTTGTACTCCTGACCAATTCTGACTATAAATCAACATTGATTCAAGGTTATGATCAATACTGAAATACTGTTGAACTCCTGACCAGTTCTGACAATGAATCAACATTGATTCAAGGTTATGATCAATATTGAAATATTGTTGAACTCCTGACCAATTTTGACTACGAATTAAGATTGATTGAAGGTTATGATCAACATTGAAATAATGTTGAATTCCTGACCAATTCTGACAATGAATCAACATTGATTCAAGGTTATGATCAACATTGAAATAATGTTGAATTCCTGACCAATTCTGACAATGACTCAACATTGATTCAAGGTTATGATCAACATTGAAATAATGTGGAACTCCTGACCAATTTTGACTATGAATCAAGATTGATTGAAGGTTATGATCAACATTGAAATAATGTTGAACTCCTGACCAATTCTGACAATGAATCAAGATTGATTCAAAGTTATGATCAATATTGAAATACTGTTGAACTCCTGACCAATTTTGACTATGAATCAACATTGATTCAAGGTTATGATCAACATTGAAATAATGTTGAACTCCTGACCAATTTTGACTACGAATCAAGATTGATTGAAGGTTATGATCAATATTGAAATAATGTTGAACTCCTGACCAATTTTGACTATGAATCAACATTGATTCAAAGTTATGATCAATGTTGAAATAATGTTGAATTCCTGACCAATTCTGACAACGAAACAACATTGATTGAAGGTTATGATCAATATTGAAATAATGTTGAACTCCTGACCATATTTGACTATGAATCAAGATTGATTGAAGGTTATGATCAACATTGAAATAATGTTGAACTCCTGACCAATTCTGACAATGAATCAAGATTGATTCAAAGTTATGATCAATATTGAAATAATGTTGAACTCCTGACCAATTTTGACTATGAATCAAGATTGATTCAAAGTTATGATCAATATTGAAATATTGTTGAATTCCTGACCAATTTTGACTACGAATCAAGATTGATTGAAGGTTATGATCAACATTGAAGTAATGTTGAATTCCTGACCAATTCTGACAATGAATCAACATTGATTCAAGGTTATGATCAATATTGAAATAAAGTTGAACTCCTGGCCAATTTTGACTACGAATCAAGATTGATTGAAGGTTATGATCAACATTGAAATAATGTTGAACTCCTGACCAATTTTGACTACGAATTAAGATTGATTGAAGGTTATGATCAACATTGAAATAATGTTGAATTCCTGACCAATTCTGACAATGAATCAAAATTGATTGAAAGTTATGATCAACATTGAAATAATGTTGAACTCCTGACCAATTTTGACTATGAATCAACATTGATTCACGGTTTTGATCAATGTTGAAATAATGTTGAACTCCTGACCAATTTTGACTATGAATCAACATTGATTCACGGTTTTGATCAATGTTGAAATAATGTTGAATTCTTGACCAATTCTGACAATGAATCAAAATTGATTGAAAGTTATGATCAACATTGAAATAATGTTGAACTCCTGACCAATTTTGACTATGAATCAACATTGATTCACGGTTTTGATCAATGTTGAAATAATGTTGAATTCTTGACCAATTCTGACAACGAATCAAGATTGATTCAAGGTTATGATCAATATTGAAATAATGTTGTACTCCTGACCAATTCTGACTATAAATCAACATTGATTCAAGGTTATGATCAATACTGAAATACTGTTGAACTCCTGACCAGTTCTGACAATGAATCAACATTGATTCAAGGTTATGATCAATATTGAAATATTGTTGAACTCCTGACCAATTTTGACTACGAATTAAGATTGATTGAAGGTTATGATCAACATTGAAATAATGTTGAATTCCTGACCAATTCTGACAATGAATCAACATTGATTCAAGGTTATGATCAACATTGAAATAATGTTGAATTCCTGACCAATTCTGACAATGACTCAACATTGATTCAAGGTTATGATCAACATTGAAATAATGTGGAACTCCTGACCAATTTTGACTATGAATCAAGATTGATTGAAGGTTATGATCAACATTGAAATAATGTTGAACTCCTGACCAATTCTGACAATGAATCAAGATTGATTCAAAGTTATGATCAATATTGAAATATTGTTGAACTCCTGACAAATTTTGACTTGGAATCAAGATTGATTCAAAGTTATGATCAATATTGAAATATTGTTGAACTCCTGACCAATTTTGACTATGAATCAACATTGATTCAAGGTTATGATCAATATTGAAATAATGTTGAACTCCTGACCAATTTTGACTACGAATCAAGATTGATTGAAGGTTATGATCAACATTGAAGTAATGTTGAATTCCTGACCAATTCTGACAATGAATCAACATTGATTCAAGGTTATGATCAATATTGAAATAAAGTTGAACTCCTGACCAATTTTGACTATGAATCAAGATTGATTGAAGGTTATGATCAACATTGAAATAATTTTGAACTCCTGACCAATTTTGACTACGAATTAAGATTGATTGAAGGTTATGATCAACATTGAAATAATGTTGAATTCCTGACCAATTTTGACTATGAATCAACATTGATTCAAGGTTATGATCAATGTTGAAATAATGTTGAACTCCTGACCAATTCTGATAATGAATCAAGATTGATTCAAAGTTATGATCAATATTGAAATAATGTTGAACTCCTGACCAATTTTGACTATGAATCAAGATTGATTCAAAGTTATGATCAATATTGAAATATTGTTGAACTCCTGTCCAGTTCTGACAATGAATCAACATTGATTCAAGGTTATGATCAATATTGAAATATGGTTGAACTCCTGACCAATTTTGACTACGAATTAAGATTGATTGAAGGTTATGATCAACATTGAAATAATGTTGAATTCCTGACCAATTCTGACAATGAATCAACATTGATTCAAGGTTATGATCAATATTGAAATATTGTTGAACTCCTGACCAATTTTGACTACGAATTAAGATTGATTGAAGGTTATGATCAACATTGAAGTAATGTTGAATTCCTGACCAATTGTGACTATGAATCAACATTGATTCAAGGTTATGATCAATTTTGAAATAAAGTTGAACTCCTGACCAATTTTGACTACGAATCAAGATTGATTGAAGGTTATGATCAACATTGAAATAATGTTGAACTCCTGACCAATTTTGACTACGAATTAAGATTGATTGAAGGTTATGATCAACATTGAAATAATATTGAATTCCTGACCAATTCTGACAATGAATCAACATTGATTCAAGGTTATGATCAACATTGAAATAATGTTGAACTCCTGACCAATTCTGACAATGAATCAAGATTGATTCAAAGTTATGATCATTATTGAAATATTGTTGAACTCCTGACCAATTTTGACTGTGAATCAAGATTGATTCAAAGTTATGATCAATATTGAAATTTTATTGAACTCCTGACCAATTTTGACTATGAATCAAGATTGATTCAAAGTTATGATCAATATTGAAATACTGTTGAACTCCTGACCAATTTTGACTATGAATCAACATTGATTCAAGGTTATGATCAATATTGAAATATTGTTGAACTCCTGACCAATTTTGACTACGAATTAAGATTGATTGAAGGTTATGATCGACATTGAAATAATATTGAATTCCTGACCAATTCTGACAATGAATCAACATTGATTCAAGGTTATGATCAACATTGAAACAATGTTGAACTCCTGACTAATTCTGACAATGAATCAAGATTGATTCAAAGTTATGATCATTATTGAAATATTGTTGAACTCCTGACCAATTTTGACTGTGAATCAAGATTGATTCAAAGTCATGATCAATATTGAAATTTTATTGAACTCCTGACCAATTTTGACTATGAATCAAGATTGATTCAAAGTTATGATCAATATTGAAATACTGTTGAACTCCTGACCAATTTTGACTATGAATCAACATTGATTCAAGGTTATGATCAACATTGAAATAATGTTGAACTCCTGACCAATTTTGACTACGAATCAAGATTGATTGAAGGTTATGATCAACATTGAAATAATGTTGAACTCCTGACCAATTCTGACAATAAATCAAGATTGATTCAAAGTTATGAACAATATTGAAATATTGTTGAACTCCTGACAAATTTTGACTATGAATCAAGATTGATTCAAAGTTATGATCAATATTGAAATATTGTTGAACTCCTGACCAATTTTGACTATGAATCAACATTGACTCAAGGTTATGATCAATATTGAAATAATGTTGAATTCCTGACCAATTCTGACAACGAATCAAGATTGATTCAAGGTTATGATCAATATTGAAATATTGTTGAACTCCTGATCAATTTTGACTATGAATCAACATTGATTCAAGGTTATGATCAATATTGAAACAATGTTGAATTCCTGACCAATTCTGACAATGAATCAACATTGATTCAAGGTTATGATCAATATTGAAACAATGTTGAACTCCTGACCAATTTTTACTATGAATCAACATTGATTCACGGTTATGATCAATATTGAAATAATGTTGAACTCCTGACCAATTTTGACTATGAATCAACATTGATTCACGGTTTTGATCAATTTTGAAATAATGTTGAATTCTTGACCAATTCTGACAACGAATCAACATTGATTCACGGTTATGATCAATATTGAAATAATGTTGAACTCCTGACCAATTTTGACTATGAATCAACATAGATTCACGGTTATGATCAATATTGAAATATTGTTGAATTCCTGACCAATTTTGACAATGAATCAATATTGATTCAAGGTTATGATCAATATTGAAACAATGTTGAATTCCTGACCAATTTTGACAATGAATCAACATTGATTCAAGGTTGTGATCAATATTGAAACAATG
Organism: Entelurus aequoreus; assembly: GCF_033978785.1. Lineage (NCBI taxonomy): Eukaryota > Metazoa > Chordata > Actinopteri > Syngnathiformes > Syngnathidae > Entelurus > Entelurus aequoreus. The sequence continues at coordinate 32,339,712 of NC_084753.1, forward strand.
TTGAACTCCTGACCAATTTTTACTATGAATCAAGATTGATTCAAAGTTATGATCAATATTGAAATATTGTTGAACTCCTGACCAATTTTGACTATGAATCAACATTGACTCAAGGTTATGATCAATATTGAAATAATGTTGAATTCCTGACCAATTCTGACAACGAATCAAGATTGATTCAAGGTTATGATCAATATTGAAATATTGTTGAACTCCTGATCAATTTTGACTATGAATCAACATTGATTCAAGGTTATGATCAATATTGAAACAATGTTGAATTCCTGACCAATTCTGACAATGAATCAACATTGATTCAAGGTTATGATCAATATTGAAATATTGTTGAACTCCTGACCAATTTTGACTACGAATTAAGATTGATTGAAGGTTATGATCAACATTGAAATAATGTTGAATTCCTGACCAATTCTGACAATGAATCAACATTGATTCAAGGTTATGATCAACATTGAAATAATGTTGAATTCCTGACCAATTCTGACAATGACTCAACATTGATTCAAGGTTATGATCAACATTGAAATAATGTGGAACTCCTGACCAATTTTGACTATGAATCAAGATTGATTGAAGGTTATGATCAACATTGAAATAATGTTGAACTCCTGACCAATTCTGACAATGAATCAAGATTGATTCAAAGTTATGATCAATATTGAAATATTGTTGAACTCCTGACAAATTTTGACTTGGAATCAAGATTGATTCAAAGTTATGATCAATATTGAAATATTGTTGAACTCCTGACCAATTTTGACTATGAATCAACATTGATTCAAGGTTATGATCAATATTGAAATAATGTTGAACTCCTGACCAATTTTGACTACGAATCAAGATTGATTGAAGGTTATGATCAACATTGAAATAATGTTGAATTCCTGACCAATTCTGACAATGAATCAACATTGATTCAAGGTTATGATCAATATTGAAATAAAGTTGAACTCCTGACCAATTTTGACTATGAATCAAGATTGATTGAAGGTTATGATCAACATTGAAATAATTTTGAACTCCTGACCAATTTTGACTACGAATTAAGATTGATTGAAGGTTATGATCAACATTGAAATAATGTTGAATTCCTGACCAATTTTGACTATGAATCAACATTGATTCAAGGTTATGATCAATGTTGAAATAATGTTGAACTCCTGACCAATTCTGATAATGAATCAAGATTGATTCAAAGTTATGATCAATATTGAAATAATGTTGAACTCCTGACCAATTTTGACTATAAATCAAGATTGATTCAAAGTTATGATCAATATTGAAATATTGTTGAACTCCTGTCCAGTTCTGACAATGAATCAACATTGATTCAAGGTTATGATCAATATTGAAATATGGTTGAACTCCTGACCAATTTTGACTACGAATTAAGATTGATTGAAGGTTATGATCAACATTGAAATAATGTTGAATTCCTGACCAATTCTGACAATGAATCAACATTGATTCAAGGTTATGATCAATATTGAAATATTGTTGAACTCCTGACCAATTTTGACTACGAATTAAGATTGATTGAAGGTTATGATCAACATTGAAGTAATGTTGAATTCCTGACCAATTGTGACTATGAATCAACATTGATTCAAGGTTATGATCAATTTTGAAATAAAGTTGAACTCCTGACCAATTTTGACTACGAATCAAGATTGATTGAAGGTTATGATCAACATTGAAATAATGTTGAACTCCTGACCAATTTTGACTACGAATTAAGATTGATTGAAGGTTATGATCAACATTGAAATAATATTGAATTCCTGACCAATTCTGACAATGAATCAACATTGATTCAAGGTTATGATCAACATTGAAATAATGTTGAACTCCTGACCAATTCTGACAATGAATCAAGATTGATTCAAAGTTATGATCATTATTGAAATATTGTTGAACTCCTGACCAATTTTGACTGTGAATCAAGATTGATTCAAAGTTATGATCAATATTGAAATTTTATTGAACTCCTGACCAATTTTGACTATGAATCAAGATTGATTCAAAGTTATGATCAATATTGAAATACTGTTGAACTCCTGACCAATTTTGACTATGAATCAACATTGATTCAAGGTTATGATCAATATTGAAATATTGTTGAACTCCTGACCAATTTTGACTACGAATTAAGATTGATTGAAGGTTATGATCGACATTGAAATAATATTGAATTCCTGACCAATTCTGACAATGAATCAACATTGATTCAAGGTTATGATCAACATTGAAACAATGTTGAACTCCTGACTAATTCTGACAATGAATCAAGATTGATTCAAAGTTATGATCATTATTGAAATATTGTTGAACTCCTGACCAATTTTGACTGTGAATCAAGATTGATTCAAAGTCATGATCAATATTGAAATTTTATTGAACTCCTGACCAATTTTGACTATGAATCAAGATTGATTCAAAGTTATGATCAATATTGAAATACTGTTGAACTCCTGACCAATTTTGACTATGAATCAACATTGATTCAAGGTTATGATCAACATTGAAATAATGTTGAACTCCTGACCAATTTTGACTACGAATCAAGATTGATTGAAGGTTATGATCAACATTGAAATAATGTTGAACTCCTGACCAATTCTGACAATAAATCAAGATTGATTCAAAGTTATGAACAATATTGAAATATTGTTGAACTCCTGACAAATTTTGACTATGAATCAAGATTGATTCAAAGTTATGATCAATATTGAAATATTGTTGAACTCCTGACCAATTTTGACTATGAATCAACATTGACTCAAGGTTATGATCAATATTGAAATAATGTTGAATTCCTGACCAATTCTGACAACAAATCAAGATTGATTCAAGGTTATGATCAATATTGAAATATTGTTGAACTCCTGATCAATTTTGACTATGAATCAACATTGATTCAAGGTTATGATCAATATTGAAACAATGTTGAATTCCTGACCAATTCTGACAATGAATCAACATTGATTCAAGGTTATGATCAATATTGAAACAATGTTGAACTCCTGACCAATTTTTACTATGAATCAACATTGATTCACGGTTATGATCAATATTGAAATAATGTTGAACTCCTGACCAATTTTGACTATGAATCAACATTGATTCACGGTTTTGATCAATTTTGAAATAATGTTGAATTCTTGACCAATTCTGACAACGAATCAACATTGATTCACGGTTATGATCAATATTGAAATAATGTTGAACTCCTGACCAATTTTGACTATGAATCAACATAGATTCACGGTTATGATCAATATTGAAATATTGTTGAATTCCTGACCAATTTTGACAATGAATCAATATTGATTCAAGGTTATGATCAATATTGAAACAATGTTGAATTCCTGACCAATTTTGACAATGAATCAACATTGATTCAAGGTTGTGATCAATATTGAAACAATGTTGAACTCCTGACCAATTTTTACTATGAATCAAGATTGATTCAAAGTTATGATCAATATTGAAATATTGTTGAACTCCTGACCAATTTTGACTATGAATCAACATTGACTCAAGGTTATGATCAATATTGAAATAATGTTGAATTCCTGACCAATTCTGACAACGAATCAAGATTGATTCAAGGTTATGATCAATATTGAAATATTGTTGAACTCCTGATCAATTTTGACTATGAATCAACATTGATTCAAGGTTATGATCAATATTGAAACAATGTTGAATTCCTGACCAATTCTGACAATGAATCAACATTGATTCAAGGTTATGATCAATATTGAAACAATGTTGAACTCCTGACCAATTTTTACTATGAATCAACATTGATTCACGGTTATGATCAATATTGAAATAATGTTGAACTCCTGACCAATTTTGACTATGAATCAACATTGATTCACGTTTATGATCAATATTGAAATATTGTTGACTTCCTGACCAATTTTGACAATGAATCAACATTGATTCAAGGTTGTGATCAATATTGAAACAATGTTGAACTCCTGACCAATTTTTACTATGAATCAACATTGATTCACGGTTATGATCAATATTGAAATAATGTTGAACTCCTGACCAATTTTGACTATGAATCAACATTGATTCACGTTTATGATCAATATTGAAATATTGTTGACTTCCTGACCAATTTTGACAATGAATCAACATTGATTCAAGGTTGTGATCAATATTGAAACAATGTTGAACTCCTGACCAATTTTTACTATGAATCAACATTGATTCACGGTTATGATCAATATTGAAATAATGTTGAACTCCTGACCAATTTTGACTATGAATCAACATTGATTCACGTTTATGATCAATATTGAAATATTGTTGACTTCCTGACCAATTTTGACAATGAATCAACATTGATTCAAGGTTGTGATCAATATTGAAACAATGTTGAACTCCTGACCAATTTTTACTATGAATCAACATTGATTCACGGTTATGATCAATATTGAAATAATGTTGAACTCCTGACCAATTTTGACTATGAATCAACATTGATTCCCGTTTATGATCAATATTGAAATATCTAACGTAGAGTCACTGTGGGTCGTACCTTAGACTGAATGAAAACAAGGTAGGTTCATAAAGTCACAAGAAGCTAAGAGTAGACTTTGTGATGTTCTCACACAGACAAGAGGAAAACCTGCAGGGTAATGTTGGACCGTCATGGCGGGGGAGGTCACTAACTGCTAAATTGGGAGATACTGCATGGCCTGCAGCTTTTTGCCTGTCATGGTTTTACTGCAGGATCAGTCAGTCCGTTTTGTGCGGTACTTTCTTCTCTGGCGCCGACAGACCCAAATGTCTTTGCAGCGCTGTCTTTCTCACGTTTACCTTCCAGACGTTTCTAGCGTTCGTTGCCAAAGCTGATCCAAATGCTTGGTCGGAATCTGTCGCGCGAACCCAGGGGTGTCCAAACTACAGCCGGCGGGCCAATGTCGCAAGTTTAAGAAGGAATCCTGCGTTCTAAATGCTGCAACTCTGCTGCCATCTTGTGGACAACGTGAGTAATTCAGGTAATGACCATGAATTGCATTTTTATGTCTGAGCCAATCCAAACAACCTTTCCCACTCATGGCGCAAATAAACCAACACAAAAAGTCAACACACATGGTCACACGTAACACAACCTGCTTTGTTGATCTTATAAAAAATGTCCAAGCACAACACATCATTCAAAATAACACCCATTTAAAAATCCATGCAATGCATGATGGGAAACATGCAAAACACTCTCTCCACACTCATCCGTGTTTGGCGAGCAAGAGCACAGTAATAAGGTGTCCCACTTAGATCGCCTTTGGCACTTTTTACAAATAGTCCACTATGAGGGTGCAAGGGTTCTTAACCTTTTGGACGTCGAGGCCCAAATTTTCCACTACAGAGGGGCCCGGGGCCCACTCCAATATTAACACTGACTTAGTAGTTTACAGTATAAAGCTTGTCAAATGACATGAAAAACATGTGTTCATCACAAAGATTATTATCAAGGCTTAGGTCAGGCTGATTACCAAAATAAATACTAATCAAGGGTTCTGCAAAAGAAAGGACTCATAAAACTGGTTGAAAATATATTTACATACAACTACTCAGCGATAAAATGAATATATTCTAAGTAAATTAATACTAAATAACAATAATAACTAAACTGTGCAAATTAAATGACACATTCACCACTTTTGTCATAATTTTTGCGCTTAAAAAACGCCTCTACGACTTTAGCTGTTTGATGTTGTCATTACTGCCACATGTGGTGGAAAAGTGTATTACCGTAATTTCCGGACTATAAGCCGCTACTTTTTCCCCTCGTTCTGGTCCCTGCGGCTTATACAAGGGTGCGGCTTATTTACGGCCTGTTCTTCTCCGACACCGGCGAAGAGGATTTCGGTGGTTTTAGTACGCAGGAGGAAGACGATGACACAATGATTAAAGACTGACTTTTCATATACCGGTAGGCTGGTTATTTTGATAACGTACAGGCGAGCACTTTGTATTACTTTGCACCGTTGTATTATTTGTACTCTGCACGAATGCTGTTCGCCATGTCAAAGATGTGAAAGTTTGATTGAATTATTGAAAGATTTATTGTTAATAAATGGGACGCTTTGCGTTCCCAAACAGCCATCTCTGTCCCGACAATCCCCTCCGTGGTAGCAGGAACCCCTATATACTACGGTAATTACACATCAAAACCCTGCGGCTTATAGTCGGGTGCGGCTTATATATGGAGCAATCTGTATTTTCCCCTAAATTTAGCTGGTGCGGCTTATAGTCAGGTGCGGCTTATAGTCCGGAAATTACGGTACATACGGCTGAGAAACACATTTTTTGGACAACCCTCTAGGGGGCGCTTGCAGCCCTATGGTTAAGAAACACTGGTCTAAGACATTATGAGCTAAAGTATAGTTTCATTCCCCTTTCAATAATAAAACTGGATTTAGGGAGAGATTAAATTAAGACGTGAATAATTATCTTCATGTTACTGGGAAAAAGCTCACTTTCATTTTTATGAATTCCCTTTTGTAAGCACAGTGTGTGTGTGTATGTATATATATGTAGGTTTATTGCTCTTGCTTGGGACAAACACGCACACACACACGTACACACACACACGTACACGCACACGTACACACACACACACACACACACAAACACTCTCACACAATCACACAAGCACACACGTACACACACACAAACACTCTCACACAATCACACACAAACACACACACACGTACAAACACACACACACGCACACACACAAACACTCTCACACAATCACACAAGCACACACACACACACACGTACACACACACTGAATCAGGAGCAGGGAGAGGGACAGAAACAGGAAACAGACCAAACATGGGCACAGGTGACGCACAGAGGATCCCCAGTTTCCATAGCAACAGGCAGGTGTGAGACACTGGGAGCTGGTCTAGCTTTTCAATCTGCAGGGGTGAAACGTGTACACACGCACGCACGCACACACACACACACACACACACACACACACACACACACACACACACACACACACACACATTTAAAAGCAGGGTGATGTGATACAAATCTGATGACATGTGTGATGATGTTTTGTGTCAGGAGTGTCACACAAGAATAGTTTGGAAGGACAACATGTTGATCTATAACATTGTGATCTATAACAGTGATCTATAATTGTTGTCTACAACAGTGACCTATAACTGTCAACTATAACAGTGACCTATAATTGTGATCTATAACAGTGATCTATAATTGTCGTCTACAACAGTGACCTATAACTGTCATCTATAACAGTGACCTATAACTGTCATCTACAACAGTGATCTATAACTGTGATCTATAATTGTCATCTACAACAGTGATCTATAACTCATCTATAACAGTGATCTATAACTGTGATCTATAACTGATCTATAAAAGTGATCTATAATTGTCATCTACAACACTGATCTATAACTGTGATCTATGACTCTCATCTATAACAGCGATCTATAACTGTGATCTATAACAGTGATCTATAATTGTCGTCTACAACAGTGACCTATAACTGTCAACTATAACAGTGACCTATAACTGTGATCTATAATTGTCATCTACAACAGTGATCTATAACTGTGATCTATAACTGTCATCTATAATAGTGATCTATAACTGTGACCTATAACTGATGTATTATTATAATCTATAACTGACCTCTAAAAGTGATTTATAATTGTCATCTACAACAGTGATCTATAACTCTCATCTATAACTGTCATATATAATTGTGATCTATAACTCTCAGCTATAACAGTGATCTATAACTGTGATCTATAACAGTGATTTATAATTGTCGTCTACAACAGTGACCTATAACTGTGATCTATAAGTGTCATCTACAACAGTGATCTATAACTGTGATCTATGACTGTCATCTATAACAGTGATCTATAATTGTCGTCTACAACAGTGACCTATAACTGTCAACTATAACAGTGACCTATAACTGTCATCTACAACAGTGATCTATAACTGTGATCTATAATTGTCATCTACAACAGTGATCTATAACTCATCTATAACAGTGATCTATAACTGTGATCTATAACTGATCTATAAAAGTGATCTATAATTGTCATCTACAACAGTGATCTATAACTCTCATCTATAACAGCGATCTATAACTATGATCTATAACAGTGATCTATAATTGTCATCTACAACAGTGATCTATAACAGTGATCTATAATTGTCATCTACAACAGTGATCTATAACTCATCTATAACAGTGATCTATAACTGTGATCTATAACTGATCTATAAAAGTGATCTATAATTGTCATCTACAACACTGATCTATAACTGTGATCTATGACTCTCATCTATAACAGCGATCTATAACTGTGATCTATAACAGTGATCTATAATTGTCGTCTACAACAGTGACCTATAACTGTCAACTATAACAGTGACCTATAACTGTGATCTATAATTGTCATCTACAACAGTGATCTATAACTGTGATCTATAACTGTCATCTATAATAGTGATCTATAACTGTGACCTATAACTGATGTATTATTATAATCTATAACTGACCTCTAAAAGTGATTTATAATTGTCATCTACAACAGTGATCTATAACTCTCATCTATAACTGTCATATATAATTGTGATCTATAACTCTCAGCTATAACAGTGATCTATAACTGTGATCTATAACAGTGATTTATAATTGTCGTCTACAACAGTGACCTATAACTGTGATCTATAAGTGTCATCTACAACAGTGATCTATAACTGTGATCTATGACTGTCATCTATAACAGTGATCTATAATTGTCGTCTACAACAGTGACCTATAACTGTCAACTATAACAGTGACCTATAACTGTCATCTACAACAGTGATCTATAACTGTGATCTATAATTGTCATCTACAACAGTGATCTATAACTCATCTATAACAGTGATCTATAACTGCGATCTATAACTGATCTATAAAAGTGATCTATAATTGTCATCTACAACAGTGATCTATAACTCTCATCTATAACAGCGATCTATAACTATGATCTATAACAGTGATCTATAATTGTCATCTACAACAGTGATCTATAACAGTGATCTATAATTGTCATCTACAACAGTGATCTATAACTCATCTATAACAGTGATCTATAACTGTGATCTATAACTGATCTATAAAAGTGATCTATAATTGTCATCTACAACACTGATCTATAACTGTGATCTATGACTCTCATCTATAACAGCGATCTATAACTGTGATCTATAACAGTGATCTATAATTGTCGTCTACAACAGTGACCTATAACTGTCAACTATAACAGTGACCTATAACTGTGATCTATAATTGTCATCTACAACAGTGATCTATAACTGTGATCTATAACTGTCATCTATAATAGTGATCTATAACTGTGACCTATAACTGATGTATTATTATAATCTATAACTGACCTCTAAAAGTGATTTATAATTGTCATCTACAACAGTGATCTATAACTCTCATCTATAACTGTCATATATAATTGTGATCTATAACTCTCATCTATAACAGTGATCTATAACTGTGATCTATAACAGTGATTTATAATTGTCGTCTACAACAGTGACCTATAACTGTGATCTATAAGTGTCATCTACAACAGTGATCTATAACTGTGATCTATGACTGTCATCTATAACAGTGATCTATAACTGATATAGAATTATTATCTATAACTGATCTATAAAAGTGATCTAAAATTGTCATCTACAAAGTGATCTATAACTGACCTATAACTGTGATCTATAACAGTGTGATGTATAACAGTGATTTATAACAGTGTGATCTTTAACTGTGATCTTTAACTGTGATCTATAACCGTGATTTATAACAGTGAATTATAACAGTGATCTATAACTCTGTGATCTATAACAGTGTGACTTATAACATTGTGATCTATAACTGTGATCTGTAACACTGATCTACTCAGTGGCCTAGTGGTTAGAGTGTCCGCCCTGAGATCGGTAGGTTGTGAGTTCAAACCCCGGCCGAGTCATACCAAAGACTATAAAAATGGGACCCATTACCTTACCACTCAGCATCAAGGGTTGGAATTGGGGGTTAAATCACCAAAAATGATTCCTGGGCGTGGCCACCGCTGCTGCTCACTGCTCCCCTCACCTCCCAGGGGGTGAACAAGGGGATGGGTCAAATGCAGAGGACAAATTTCCCCACACCTAGTGTGTGTGTGACAATCATTGGTACTTTAACTTTAACTTTTAACAGTGTGAGCTATAACCGTGATCTATAACAGTGACCAGGCTAATTGGGAACAGGTGGGTGCCATGATTGGGTATAAAAGCAGCTTCCATGAAATGCTCAGTCATTCACAAACAAGGATGGGGCGAGGGTCACCACTTTGTCAACAAATGCGTGAGCAAATTGTTGAACAGTTTAAGAAAAACCTTTCTCAACCAGCTATTGCAAGGAATTTAGGGATTTCACCATCTACGCTCCGTAATATCATCAAAGGGTTCAGAGAATCTGGAGAAATCACTGCACTTAAGCAGCTAAGCCCGTGACCTTCCATCCCTCAGGCTGTACTGCATCAAAAACCGACATCAGTGTGTAAAGGATATCACCACATGGGCTCAGGAACACTTCAGAATAGCACTTTCAGTAACTACAGTCCGTCGCTACATCTCTAAGTGCAAGTTAAAACTCTCCTATGCAAGGCGAAAACCGTTTATCAACAACACCCAGAAACGCCGTCGGCTTCGCTGGGCCCGATCTCATCTAAGATGGACTGATGCAAAGTGGAAAAGTGTTCTGTGGTCTGACGAGTACATATTTCAAATTATTTTTGGAAACTGTGGACGTCGTGTCCTCCGGACCAAAGAGGAAAAGAACCATCCGGATTGTTATAGGCGCAAAGTTGAAAAGCCAGCATGTGTGATGGTATGGGGGTGTATTAGTGCCCAAGACATGGGTAACTTACACATCTGTGAAGGCGCCATTAATGCTGAAAGGTACATACAGGTTTTGGAGCAACGTTATCATGGACGCCCCTGCTTATTCAGCAAGACAATGCCAAGCTCTCTACTGCTCGCTAGTGTTACCATATCTGAGTTATTGTGCAGAAATATGGGGAAATAACTACAAATGTGCGCTACATTCGCTAACCGTGTTACAAAAAAGATCAGTTAGAATAATACATAATGTTGGATATAGAGAACATACAAACCCTTTATTTATTAAGTCAAAAATATTAAAGTTTGGTGATTTGGTAAAATTGCAAACAGCTAAAATGATGTACAAAGCAAACTATAACCTGCTACCAAAGAATGTACAACAATTCTTCTCAACTAAAGAGGAGAAATATAACCTTAGAGGAAAAAATAATTTAAAACATTTATATGCACGTACAACACTTAAAACTTTTAGCATAACAGTATGTGGAATCAAATTATGGAATGGATTAAGTAAAGAAGTTAAAAATTGTACTGATATGATCCAGTTTAAGAGGTTGTTCAAAATAATAGTGCTTGCAAAGTACAAAGAAGAAGAATTATGAGAAATACTTCTAACCTTATTAAAAATAAGATATTCTTCATCTCAGTATGTTAATAATGACTGAATTAATTAATTACATATTATAAAACTGTTGTGTATACTAATTCATAGATGTTATTGTATTATATAAAAAGGTCAGTAAATGATTCTATATAGGATTAAATAAGCTTTGCTTCTTCCTACTCCTTTTCGGGCATGATGTAAAATGAAATGATGAAATTGTGTGACGTATTAAGATGTAAGTGTGTTCATGTTCGAAATAAACTAAAGAAAGAAAGAAGCCACGTGTTACAACAGCGCGGCTTCTAAGTAAAAGAGTGCGGGTACTAGACTGGCCTGCCTGTAGTCCAAACCTGTCTCCCATTGAAAATGTATGAAGCGTAAAATAGCACAAGGGAGACCCCCGGACTGTTGAACAACTTAAGCTGTACATCAAGCAAGAATGGGAAAGAATTCCACCTGAGAAGCTTCAAAAATGTGTCTCCTCAGTTCCCAAACCTTTACTGAGTGTTGTTAAAAGGAAAGGCCATGTAACACAGTGGTGAACATGCCCTTTCCCAACTACTTTGGCACGTGTTGCAGCCATGAAATTCTAAGTTAATTATTATTTGAAAAAAAAAAAAAAAGTTTATGAGTTTGAACATCAAATATGTTGTCTTTGTAGTGCATTCAATTGAATATGGGTTGAAAAGGATTTGCAAATCATTGTATTCCGTTTATATTTACATGTAACACAATTTCCCAACTCATATGGAAACGGGGTTTGTAGTTTAGAGAGTTTGTATGTGTTGTTTAGCACTTAGCAATACTGCTACATGATGCTTAGTGTTTGCATCTGTTTAGCACGCAGCTTCTAAAACTTGTCGATCATCCTCCTTGTATTCAGGATCACACTTGTGTCAGGTGCATGTGTCATGTGACATGTGGGCGTGCACCTTCCCTGCGCTGATTGGTGGATGCGGATGACGGCTCATTGAAAACACCTGGCTGGTCCGCGCGCTCGCGTCCTGGCCTGCAGGTGCGGCGGGAGGAACCGAGTGCGAGTGGTCGATGTTTGGAGCACGTCTGAGTGCTGCGGCGCGACATCTTTCACCGGCAGGTAAGCTCTGAAACGTGCCGTTAAATTGTACTCCAACTTTTAGTAAGACTGGTGTCCGGGGCCATTACTAAGAATGACCTGAAGGAGTATTGGTGTGTGGGCCCATTCAGTGCCACCTTCAATGGTGTTGTTTTTTCAGTGTTCTTGAAGGTGCTCCGTGTAATTCACCCACCTTGTTTCCTTTTTTAGGATGCACCACTTACCCACTCAGTGTTGTTATGTCCATTATGTTTTATTTGTTGTCTTTTAACTCAGATTTGTATTTAGGTGACTCACATTTCCCACTAATAGCACACTTTACAAGACCACATTGAACACAACATAACAAAATTGAATATTTACAATATATGTGTTGTATATATAAAATGTGTGATGTCAGATGTGATACAAGCAGTCCTGGAGTGTTTATTTGTGTGTGATATCATGTGCAATACAAGCAGAGTGTTTACTTGTGTGATACCATGTGCGATACAAGCAGTCCTGCAGCATGTTTACTTGTGTGTGTGATGTCATGTGCGATACAAGCCACGTGTTTGCTTGTGTCATACCATGTGTGATACAAGCAGAGTGCTTACTTGTGTTATATCATGTGCGATACAAGCAGAGTGCTTACTTGTGTGAAATCATGTGCGATACAAGCAGAGTGCTTGTGTGTGAGATCATGTGCGATACAAGCAGTGCTTACTTGTTTGTGATATGTGCGATACAAGCAGTGCTTACTTGTGTGTGATATCATGTGCGATACAAGCAGCGTGTTTACTTGTGTGTGGTATTATGTGCGATACAAGCAGTCCTGCAGCATGTTTACTTGTGTGATATATGTGCGATACAACCAGAGTGCTTACTTGTGTTATTTCGTGCGATACAACCAGAGTGTTTACTTGTGTGTGATATCATGTGCGATACAAGCAGAGTGCTTACTTGTGGGATATCATGTGCGATACAAGCAGCGTGTTTATTTGTGTTTGATATCATGTGCGATAAAAGCGATCCAGCAGAATGTTTACATGTGTGTGATATATGTGCAATACAAGCAGTGGTGTGATAACATGTGTGATACATACATGTGTGTGATATCATTTGCGATACAAGCAAAGTGCTTACTTGTGTGCGATACTAGCAGACCTGCAGCATGTTTACTTGTGTGTGATATCATGTGCGATACAAGCAGTCCTACAGCCTTTTTACTTGTGTGATACAAGCAGAGTGTTTACTTGTGTGTGATATAATGTGTGATACTAGCAGCGTGTTTACTTGTGTGATATCCTGTGCGATACAAGCAGTCCTGCGGCATATTTACTTGTGTGATATCATGTGCGATACAAGCAGCGTGTGTACGTATATCATGGGCAATACAAGCAGTCCTGCAGCATGTTTACGTGTGTGATATCATGTGCAATACAGAGTGTTTACTTGTTTGTGATATCATATGCGATACACGCAGAGTGCTCACTTGTTTGTGATATCATGTGCGATGCAGAGTGCTTACGTGTGTGATATCATGTGCAATAAGTGCTTACTTGTTTGTGAATCATATGCGATACACGCAAAGTGCTTACTTGTTTGTGATATCATGCGCAATACAGGCAGAGTGCTCACTTGTTTGTGATATCATGTGCGATGCAGAGTGCTTACGTGTGTGATATCATGTGCGACGCAAGCAGAGTGCTTACGTGTATGTGATACGTGCGATGCAAGCAGAGTGCTTGCTTGTGATATCATGTGCGATACAAGCAGTGTGTTTACTTGTACAAAGCTGACAGACAGTTAACATGTAAATGTCCTCCAATAAACACACCATTTCTTCTATTTGACTCAAGTCGTAACTGTGAGGGCAAAGTTGTATCAGGACGTTCCTAATAATGATAATAATGATGATAATAATATTATTATTATTAACAGCAACAACGAATTAATAATTATTCAATTTTATTTTGTGTGTTGTTGTTTTTATTAAGTATGGTTGATCAATTTCACCTGAAATGATTGATCATTGTTTCCCCTGTGATTGATGTATTGAACATGATTTCTTATGTAGTTGACGTCTGCAGTGAGACACCTGCTAAAATCCAAACCGTGACCACAAATACTTGTCACGTGGTTTTCATGACTCATACGTGATCTTTTCAAGAAGATTTAGTTGCTGAGTCACTGAAGACTTCTGTTGCTTCCTCCACAAACACCAAAACAACTTCTTTCCTTGCACAACCTGCAAACTGTACGTGTTTGTTAGTACTCTCTTTGTATGGACGTGTGTGTATATATGTATGTATGTATGTATGTACAGTCGTGGTCAAAAGTTTACATACACTTGTAAAGAACATAATGTCATGGCTGTCTTGAGTTTCCAATCATTTCTACAACTCTTATATTTTTGTGATAGAGTGATTGGAGCACATACTTGTTGGTCACAAAAAAACATTCATGAAGTTTGCTTCTTTTATGAATTTATTATGGGTCTACTGAAAATGTGACCCAATCTGCTGGGTCAAAAGTATACATACAGCAATGTTAATATTTGCTTACATGTCCCTTGGCAAGTTTCACTGCAATAAGGCACTTTTGGTAGCCATCCACAAGCTTCTGCTTGAATTTTTGACCTCTCCTCTTCAGCTAAATGTGTTGGTTTTCTGACATGGACTTGTTTCTTCAGCATTGTCCACACGTTTAAGTCAGGACTTTGGGAAGGCCATTCTAAAACCTTAATTCTAGCCTGATTTAGCCTTTTCTTTACCACTTTTGACGTGTGTTTGGGGTCATTGTCCTGTTGGAACACCCAACTGCACCCAAGACCCAACCTCCGGGCTGATGACTTTAGGTTGTCCTGAAGAATTTGGAGGTAATCCTCCTTTTTCATTGTCCCATTTACTCTTCTGTAAAGCACCAGTTCCATTGGCAGCAAAACAGGCCCACAGCATAATACTACCACCACCATGCTTGACAGTGTGGATGGTGTTCATGGGATTAAAGGCCTCACCTTTTCTCCTCCAAACATATTGCTGGGTATTGTGGCCAAACAGCAACATTTTTGTTTCATCTGACATCACAAGGACACAGATAAGACCTTTTGGACGAAAGTTATGTGGTCAGACACACACACACACACACACACACACACACACACACACACACACACACACACACACACACACACACACACACACACACACACACACACACACACACACACACTGTCCTTTCCCTCTCCAAGTGATATTTCATGATATCATAAGCTTTCATTTCAAAGACAGAATAATTTCACACAATTAAACACATTTTTGTTGCCGTGACAACAGACTTGCTGCTTAGTCCACATGCATAGATGTACTTTACTTTACTTTATTACACTGTACTGTACTTTATTGTACTATACTTTATTGTGCTGTACATTACAGAACTTTACTGTAAGTCTCCCCTCCCCCCTGTCAATTGTTTGTATTTTTTTATGAATGTGAATCCATTTTTATATCAAACTTTGATATTTAATCTATTTATTTAATTTTACCAAAACTATCTTTTGTCAGCCACACAGGACATTTTGAAGGGCATACACATTTTTTTACATTAACATTTTTATTTTTGTTTTTTTATTTTTTGGCTCAATTTTCTGAAACTAGTTCTAAACAAAAATATCAAACTAACAATACCTTTTTTTTCTTTTTTTAAAATTAATATTTAGCCCCCTTTTGATGGCCATTTGATCAGATAATGTTTCAATTAGTGGAATAACTCGTTATGCAAATGTGTGCTAATTGAAAATATCACATGATATGTTAAAACAGGCCTTCAAGGAGTTAAAACAATAATAATAAATGAACAATTTTTTTGTTCAGGACTGAGGTTAATAAACACATATTTGGTATCATAATGATAATCACATTTTAGAAAATCTATTTCTGGTTGCATGAAGATGGCTTGAAAACTTCTTTTTAAAAATGTGTTCTTATCAAAAATATAGATGTTGTTTTTTTTAATTGATTTTGGAGAATTATGAGTGGATTTAGAATACCGGGGTCTTGCTGAGTCACTGCGCTTATGCAAGAATGGAACTTTTATTTTGGAAGTTGAAACGTGGAAATGATTGTGTATCTGCTGACCTTGATGACACACCTGTGACCTTGGATCGAGCCCAGTGCGACTAAGACGGCCGCTCGCCAAGGGGAACGTTCGCCATCACGATCAGTGGCGGAGCAGGAAGGGGCCAAGAATTAGTCCGTGGTGAGATGGTTCCAGGGCAGCACGGTGAACAAGGGGTTAGTTCATGTGCCTCACAATACGAAGGTCCTGAGTTCAATCCCGGCCTTGGGATCTTTCTGTGTGGAGTTTGCATGTTCTCCCCGTGACTGCGTGTGTTCCCTCCGGGTACTCCGGCTTCCTCCCACCTCCAAAGACATGCACCTGGGGATAGGCCCCTCCCACTTCCAAAGACATGCACCTGGGGATAGGCCCCTCCCACTTCCAAAGACATGCACTTGGGGGTAGGCCCCTCCCACCTCCAAAGACATGCACTTGGGGATAGGCCCCTCCCACCTCCAAAGACATGCACCTGGGGATAGGCCCCTCCCACTTCCAAAGACATGCACTTGGGGATAGGCCCCTCCCACTTCCAAAGACATGCACTTGGGGATAGGTTGATTGGCAACACTAAAATGGTCCTTAGTGTGTGAATGTGAGTGTGAATGTAGTCTGTCTATCTGTGATGAGGGGGTGACTTGTCCAGGGTGTACCCCGCCTTCCGCCCGAGTGCAGCTGAGATAGGCTCCAGACCCCCCCCCCCCCCCCCCTCTAGGGGAGACCGGATGCAATGGACGTCGAGTGGGTCTAGCATAATATTGTAAAGTCCAGTCCATAGTGGATCTAACATAATAGTTAGAGTCCAGTCCATAGTGGATTTAACATAATAGTGAGAGTCCAGTCCATAGTGGATCTAACATAATAGTGAGAGTCTAGTCCATAGTGGATCTAACATAATAGAGAGAGTCCAGTCCATAGTGGATCTAACATAATAGTGAGAGTCCAGTCCATAGTGGATCTAACATAATAGTGAGAGTCTAGTCCATAGTGGATCTAACATAATAGTGAGAGTCCAGTCCATAGTGGATCTAACATAATAGTTAGAGTCCAGTCCATAGTGGATTTAACATAATAGTGAGAGAGTCCAGTCCATAGTGGATCTAGTTAATAGTGTTAGAGTCCAGTCCATAGTGGATCTAACATAATAGTGAGAGTCCAGTCCATAGTGGATCTAACATAATAGTGAGAGTCCAGTCCATAGTGGATTTAACATAATAGTGAGAGTCCAGTCCATAGTGGATCTAACATAATAGTAAGAGTCTAGTCCATAGTGGATCTAACATAATAGTGAGAGTCCAGTCCATAGTGGATCTAACATAATAGTGAGTGTCCAGTCCATAGTGTATCTAACATAATAGTGAGAGTCCAGTCCATAGTGGATCTAACATAATAGTGAGAGTCCAGTCCATAGTGGATCTAACATAATAGTGAGAGAGTCCAGTTCATAGTGGGTCTAGTTAATAGTGTCAGAGTCCAGTCCATAGTGGATCTAACATAATAGTGAGAGTCCAGTCCATAGTGGATCTAACATAATAGTGAGAGTCCAGTCCATAGTGGATCTAACATAATAGTGAGAGTCTAGTCCATAGTGGATCTAACATAATAGTGAGAGTCCAGTCCATAGTGGATCTAACATAATAGTGAGAGAGTCCAGTTCATAGTGGGTCTAGTTAATAGTGTCAGAGTCCAGTCCATAGTGGATCTAACATAATAGTGAGAGTCCAGTCCATAGTGGATCTAACATAATAGTGAGAGAGTCCAGTTCATAGTGGGTCTAGTTAATAGTGTCAGAGTCCAGTCCATAGTGGATCTAACATAATAGTGAGAGTCCAGTCCATAGTGGATCTCACATAATAGTGAGAGTCCAGTCCATAGTGGATCTAACATAATAGTGAGAGTCTAGTCCATAGTGGATCTAACATAATAGTGAGAGTCCAGTCCATAGTGGATCTAACATAATAGTGAGAGTCCAGTCCATAGTGGATCTAACATAATAGTGAGAGAGTCCAGTTCATAGTGGGTCTAGTTAATAGTGTCAGAGTCCAGTCCATAGTGGATCTAACATAATAGTGAGAGTCCAGTCCATAGTGGATCTAACATAATAGTGAGAGTCCAGTCCATAGTGGATCTAACATAATAGTAAGAGTCTAGTCCATAGTGGATCTAACATAATAGTGAGAGTCCAGTCCATAGTGGATCTAACATAATAGTGAGTGTCCAGTCCATAGTGTATCTAACATAATAGTGAGAGTCCAGTCCATAGTGGATCTAACATAATAGTGAGAGTCCAGTCCATAGTGGATCTAACATAATAGTGAGAGAGTCCAGTTCATAGTGGGTCTAGTTAATAGTGTCAGAGTCCAGTCCATAGTGGATCTAACATAATAGTGAGAGTCCAGTCCATAGTGGATCTAACATAATAGTGAGAGTCCAGTCCATAGTGGATCTAACATAATAGTGAGAGTCTAGTCCATAGTGGATCTAACATAATAGTGAGAGTCCAGTCCATAGTGGATCTAACATAATAGTGAGAGAGTCCAGTTCATAGTGGGTCTAGTTAATAGTGTCAGAGTCCAGTCCATAGTGGATCTAACATAATAGTGAGAGTCCAGTCCATAGTGGATCTAACATAATAGTGAGAGAGTCCAGTTCATAGTGGGTCTAGTTAATAGTGTCAGAGTCCAGTCCATAGTGGATCTAACATAATAGTGAGAGTCCAGTCCATAGTGGATCTCACATAATAGTGAGAGTCCAGTCCATAGTGGATCTAACATAATAGTGAGAGTCTAGTCCATAGTGGATCTAACATAATAGTGAGAGTCCAGTCCATAGTGGATCTAACATAATAGTGAGAGTCCAGTCCATAGTGGATCTAACATAATAGTGAGAGAGTCCAGTTCATAGTGGGTCTAGTTAATAGTGTCAGAGTCCAGTCCATAGTGGATCTAACATAATAGTGAGAGTCCAGTCCATAGTGGATCTAACATAATAGTGAGAGTCCAGTCCATAGTGGATCTAACATAATAGTGAGAGTCTAGTCCATAGTGGATCTAACATAATAGTGAGAGTCCAGTCCATAGTGGATCTAACATAATAGTGAGAGTCTAGTCCATAGTGGATCTAACATAATAGTGAGAGTCAAGTCCATAGTGGATCTAGCATAATAGTGAGTGAGTCCAGTTCATAGTGGGTCTAGTTAATAGTGTCAGAGTCCAGTCCATAGTGGATCTAACATTATAGTGAGAGTCCAGTCCATAGTG
Source organism: Entelurus aequoreus (assembly GCF_033978785.1). NCBI lineage: Eukaryota > Metazoa > Chordata > Actinopteri > Syngnathiformes > Syngnathidae > Entelurus > Entelurus aequoreus. Next base: position 32,359,735 of record NC_084753.1, read on the forward strand.
GATCTAACATAATAGTGAGAGTCCAGTCCATAGTGGATCTAACATAATAGTGAGAGTCTAGTCCATAGTGGATCTAACATAATAGTGAGAGTCCAGTCCATAGTGGATCTAACATAATAGTGAGTGTCCAGTCCATAGTGGATCTAACATAATAGTGAGAGTCCAGTCCATAGTGGATCTAACATAATAGTGAGAGTCCAGTCCATAGTGGATCTAACATAATAGTGAGAGTCCAGTCCATAGTGGATCTAACATAATAGTGAGAGTCCAGTCCATAGTGGATCTAACATAATAGTGAGTGTCCAGTCCATAGTGGATCTAACATAATAGTGAGAGTCCAGTCCATAGTGGATCTAACATAATAGTAAGAGTCTAGTCCATAGTGGATCTAACATAATAGTGAGAGTCCAGTCCATAGTGGATCTAACATAATAGTGAGTGTCCAGTCCATAGTGGATCTAACATAATAGTGAGAGTCCAGTCCATAGTGGATCTAACATAATAGTGAGAGTCCAGTCCATAGTGGATCTAACATAATAGTGAGAGAGTCCAGTTCATAGTGGGTCTAGTTAATAGTGTCAGAGTCCAGTCCATAGTGGATCTAACATAATAGTGAGAGTCCAGTCCATAGTGGATCTAACATAATAGTGAGAGTCCAGTCCATAGTGGATCTAACATAATAGTGAGAGTCTAGTCCATAGTGGATCTAACATAATAGTGAGAGTCCAGTCCATAGTGGATCTAACATAATAGTGAGAGTCTAGTCCATAGTGGATCTAACATAATAGTGAGAGTCAAGTCCATAGTGGATCTAGCATAATAGTGAGTGAGTCCAGTTCATAGTGGGTCTAGTTAATAGTGTCAGAGTCCAGTCCATAGTGGATCTAACATTATAGTGAGAGTCCAGTCCATAGTGGATCTAACATAATAGTGAGAGTCCAGTCCATAGTGGATCTAACATAATAGTGAGAGTCAAGTCCATAGTGGATCTAACATAATAGTGAGTGAGTCCAGTTCATAGTGGGTCTAGTTAATAGTGTCAGAGTCCAGTCCATAGTGGATCTAACATTATAGTGAGAGTCCAGTCCATAGTGGATCTAACATAATAGTGAGAGTCCAGTCCATAGTGGATCTAACATAATAGTGAGAGTCCAGTCCATAGTGGATCTAACATAATAGTGAGAGTCCAGTCCATAGTGGATCTAACATAATAGTGAGAGTCCAGTCCATAGTGGATCTAACATAATAGTGAGAGTCCAGTCCATAGTGGGGCCAGCAGGAGACCATCCCGAGCGGAGACGGATCAGCGGCGCAGAGATGTCCCCAACCGATGCACAGGCGAGCGGTCCACCCCGGGTCCGAAAATAATACGTTACAGTAATCGAGACGAGACGTAACGAACGCATGAATAATGATCTCAGCGTCGCTAGTGGACAAAATGGAACGAATTTTAGCGATATTACGGAGATGAAAGAAGGCCGTTTTAGTAACACTCTTAATGTGTGACTCAAACGAGAGAGTTGAGTGGAAGATAATACCCAGATTCTTTACCGAGTCGCCTTGTTTAATTGTTTAGTTGTCAAATGTTAAGGTGTTATTATTAAATAGATGTCTGTGTCTAGCAGGACCGATAATCAGCATTTCCCTTTTCTTAGCGTTGAGTTGCAAAAAGTTAGCGGACATCCATTGTTTAATTTCATTAAGACACGCCTCCAGCTGACTACAATCCGGCGTGTTGGTCAGCTTTAGGGGCATGTAGAGTTGGGTGTCATCAGCATAACAGTGAAAGCTAACACCGTATTTGCATATGATGTCACCTAGCGGCAGCATGTAAATACTAAAGAGTGCAGGGCCAAGAACCGAACCCTGGGGAACTCCGCACGTTACCTTGACATAGTCCGATGTCACATTTTATGGGAGACGCACTGCATCCTGTCAGTCAGATTTAAGTGTCCGTCAGTGTTCCTTGGCTTTGATTTGTGCTCAAATAAAAACAAACAGTTTAATTGAATGCTCTTCTACCTCAAACAGGACGTACAAGTTTTAGTTTTTACGTTTCTTTTCTGTTAAAACGTGTCAAACTTCAGTCCTAAACAAAAATATCAATCATCAATCAATGTTTACTTATATAGCCCTAAATCACGAGTGTCTCAAAGGGCTGCACAAGCCACGACGACATCGTCAGATCCCACATCAGGGCCAGGAAAAAAACTCAAGCCAATGGGACGACGATGAGAAACCTTGTTAAAATACAAACATGTAATGTTTGTATTTTTAAATAAAGCAAATTTAAATTTAAAAAAAAAAAAAAAAATCGAAGATATCCTGCATTTTAAGAAATACTAATGTGTGTGTGTGTGTGTTTAGGGCAAGGAAAAACTCAACCCAATGACAATGAGAAACAAATACAAACATGTAATGTTTGTATTTTTAAATAAAGGAAATTTAACTTAAAAAAATAAATTCGAAGATATCCTACATTTTAAGAAATACTGTGTGTGCTTTTTTTTTTTTTTTTTTTAGGGCAAGGAAAAACTCAACCCAATGACAATGAGAAACAAATACAAACATTACATGTTTGTATTTTTAAATAAAGCAAATTTAAATAAATAAAAAATGATTGCGAAGATATCCTGCATTTTAAGAAATACTAATGTGTGTGTGTGTGTGTGTGTGTGTGTGTGTGTGTGTGTGTGTGTGTGTGTGTGTGTGTGTGTGTGTGTGTGTGTGTGTGTGTGTGTGTGTGTGTGTGTGTGTGTGCGTGTGTTTAGGGCAAGGAAAAACTCAACCCAATGACAATGAGAAACAAATACAAACATGTAATGTTTGTATTTTTAAATAAAGCAAATTTAACTTAAAAAAAATTAATTCGAAGATATCCTGCATTTTAAGAAATACTAATGTGTGCTTTTTTTTTTTTTTAGGGCAAGGAAAAACTCAACCCAATGACAATGAGAAACAAATACAAACATGTAATGTTTGTATTTTTAAATAAAGCAAATTTAACTTAAAAAAATAAATTCGAAGATATCCTACATTTTAAGAAATACTAATGTGTGCTTTTTTTTTTTTTTTTTAGGGCAAGGAAAAACTCAACCCAATGACAATGAGAAACAAATACAAACATTACATGTTTGTATTTTTAAATAAAGCAAATCTAAATAAATAAAAAATGAATGCGAAGATATCCTGCATTTTAAGAAATACTAGTGTGTGTGTGTGTGTGTGTGTGTGTGTGTGTGTGTGTGTGTGTGTGTGTGTGTGTGTGTGTGTGTGTGTGTGTGTGTGTGTGTGTGTGTGTGTGTGTGTGTGTGTGTGTGTGTTTTAGGCAAAGAAAAACTCAACCCAATGACAATGAGAAACAAATAAAAACATGTAATGTTTGTATTTTTAAATAAAGCAAATTTAAATAAATGAAAAATTAATTCGAAGATATCCTGCATTTTAAGAAATACTAATATGTGTGTGGGTGTATGTGTGTGTTTTTTTTTAGGGCAAGGAAAAACTCAACCCAATGACAATGAGAAACAAATACAAACATGTAATGTTTGTATTTTTAAATAAAGCAAATTTAAATTAAAAAAATCGAAGATATCCTACATCTTAAGAAATACTAATGTGTGTGTGCGTGTGTGGTTTTTTTTAGGGGGGGTGTCTATTAAAAGCGGCTGCTGACGTCACGGTCTCCGCCATCTTTGCCGCGCTGCGCTGCTTGACAGACGGAGAAGAAGTGAGGAAGGAGGACGGCAGCACATCTTCTTCTTCTCTCGGGAGGACAACAACATCCACCATCTTTCCCGCAGCGCTGAACACAAGCTCAGGTGACTTTCTTCACTTCCCATCTTTGCTCCTTTATGCGCCATCTTTTATTCCGACGCCTTTTTTTGCGCATCGGGGCCGCAGCGCACACGGACACACACACGCACACACACACACACGCACCAAGGTTGACGTCTTGAGGAGCGATACTTGCGATTCTGCGTCATTTTCTGGGATTTTATCGATATTTCACAGTTCATAAGGGGGGACGTGACGGTGCGTGCGTGACCCCCCTCCCCCCCTCCCCCCTAAAAGCGCGCAGTGGATGAATGCGGTGCGCAATAATGCGTCGGTTCCATGTGGGCGTTTTCAGCACCGCGGACAGCAGCCTCGCATGACTGAAGACCAACTGATACTTCTCTACCCTGATTTGTCTGGATGACGTCACCAATGGACGTATGGACGCGACGATACGGAAACGGTCGTGGATGACAGGGGGGGGGGGGACATGTTGATGATGACACGCGTGCGAGGTTACGTGGGCTCTGCCGTACGAAAAGGAGCAGGCAGAAGCGGAGTTGATGCAGTCTAATGTGAAAATGCGCCATGATAAATAAAGTGGCCCATATAAATGGGGAGAGGGGAAGGGGGGAGGGGGGGTGAATGCGTCCTTTTGGTTGACACGCGACTTCTTTGCATGAGAAATATATCCATTTCCTACCGCTTGTCCCTTATCATATCACATATATATGTATAATGCATATGTTCCTTCTTGACTGCACTTAAATGTAGAATATATTTATATTTTTCATATATTATATATTGTATATATAATATATTATATTATTTATATTATTTATTATTATTATTGTCTATTGTGAGCGAACTGTGGTGCTGAATTTCCCCCAGGGATCAACAAAGTACTTTCTATTCTATTCTATAATATAATATGATATAATACATCATATATGTCTATCATACGCAGCTCTAAATGTGCACCTTTTTGAAACAAGTATTTGTATTTTTGGATCAAATGTCTATCTTTACTATATATGCTAGTTATATTTTGTATATATATATATATATGTGTGTGTGTATATATTATATATGGCTGTGAATCTTTAGGCACCTCGCAATTGGATTCGATTCTTTAGGGTAATGATTCGATTTAGAATCGGTGCTCCATTCAAAAATCAATACTTTGTTAATAACACCAGGTGCCAGTTCCTCCACAAAATAGATACATATTACTTGAAAGAAAACTGGTTTTGTTGAATAAAATTCTACACTGTAAAAAAACAATACTATTTTTATGGTTAATTTACTCTAAATTTAAATAGTTTATAAAACTGTAGGATTGAAGACATTATCTCTAAATAAACAATCTGCCTGTTATTTTAAGTAATATGCCAGTAATGACAAACTATGTATATTTCAATTTTTTTTACAGAAAAATACCAAATTAATTATACATGCCATTTTCTGTTTTCTTAAATTACTTTCAAATTCAGGTAATATTACGATATTTTTCCGTAAAACGTTTCATGAAAATTTCTGTAATTATGTTTTTGATCATTATTTGGTTTACAATGTTTTACTTTAATTTTATGGTTTTCGTTTGGCAGCCATAGCTGCCAGTAGATGACCGTTTTTTTACAGATTTTTTTTTTACAGTGTACCCAAACATTTAATAAAAGTGGCTAGACAGGACAGATTTGGGTTTAAATCGATTTTATCTATTTATTTAAATTATTTTTTATTTTTTTATTCAGAATATGTTGCACATGAATTGTGATATGTACGTATTATATTATGTGTATATATATATATATATATATATATATATATATATATATATATATATATATATATATATATATATATATATATATGCGTGTGTGTATATGTATAAGTATATATGTGTGTGTGTGTGTGTGTGTGTGTATATATATATATATATATATATATATATATATATATATATATATATATATATATATATATATATATATATATATATATATATATACACAATTTATTTAATGTATTTTTATGTAGAGATGACTTTATTTCAGGATGCTTAATTTGTAAAAATGTATTTCAATCATTTGTCTCTTTATGATATTTTATTATTAAGTAGTTTCAATTAAAAGTCAAATTGTTCCGTTTTCTCACTAATAAATATTTTGTTAATTAGACGTCATGAATAAATCATAAACACATTTTTACCATTTCCCACCTATTGCTAATGTATAGCATTTTCTTACTTGTCAACTGTTACCTGTTAGCATTGATTGATTGATTGATTGAGACTTTTATTAGTAGATTGCACAGTACAGTACATATTCCGTACAGTTGACCACTAAATGGTAACACCCCAATAAGTTTTTCAACTTGTTTAAGTCGGGATCCACGTTAATCAATTCATGGCGTTTTTTGCAGGTATACACCTCAGTCATCTTTTGGTACTTGATGTATGCTAACATTAGCATGCTATATATTCTGTGAGCTGTTTAAGCAGTACCGTAATGTCTATAATAGACGTGTATCAGGAGTGTCAGTTAGTCACTTCTATTCTGACACCTACTCTACTTTACTGTCTTTATATATCAATCACACAAAGTTAACACTTTATCTCAGAGGCTCCGGCACCCCTAGGGGTCCGCAGATGTATTGCAAGGTTGTGACGTTTCTGCTTGATTAAACTTTTTTAAATATATATATTTTTAAACTATTCCCTCTCACCCCACAATGTGTCCATAAACCTAAAAGTCTATAAATTCACATTAGCATGAATTTAACACACTGTAGTGTAGTTTATTAATGTATTTTTATTTTTATTTGGACAATGTCTATGGACAACTCTACTGGAACCTTTTTTTTTTTTTTTTAGTTTTTGTAATCTAAGTAGGACAAGAACACCTTTTTGTATTTGTTTTTAATGCATCCTAAGTCATAACATATGGCAAGTAAGAGGTGGCTAACAATGCCATAAAGTCCTCTAAAAAACATACAAAAAGCGCCAACAATACTCCATTTACATGTGGTGACCTGAATATTAACAAGTATTAGTGATATTGTTATTATAAGCGCTAACACTGAGGAACTACTTTTAGTAGCTAACTAGCTGTTGCTGCTATATTGACATATTGAGCTGCTGCATCGCCTCTGAGTTGGCGAAAGTTAATTCTAGATGATAAATCATGCCTCTCACCTGGGTAGTAGAAGGTTGTGGACATAAACCCACAAGTTGGTCAACTTTGACATCCAACTTAAGAAAGACACAAAAACACTTGTTTTTTAACCCTTTGTGAGGATGATGATGAAATGTTGATGTAAATTGAATATATAAACATGCCATCAGTCTTAATCCCAGTGAGAGCAGACATTGTACAGTAAGTGATTGTTTTATTATGTTTCTTGTCTCTCATTAAGACTGCCATGATTAGTAGTTGTTGTTGTTGTTGAAGGAAAAGTGAACGTTGTGATGCGACTGTGAAATTAATATGCCGTCGTATGCTTAAAATGATCAAAATACATAAATATTACATGTTATTATGAATGTTACTACATTACATATATACTTATATAAAACATTGATGGAGGTTTTTCATAGCACTTTATAGGCGGAATAGAGCGACTCCTATTACCTCAATTGTTAGCTGACTCTTGCTAGCTTTTATTTACAATGTAGAATGTATAAAAACAGAAGATTATATGTGTTCATAAGAATTTTGAAGGACAGGCAAAATTAAAAATTAAAAATACAGTTCCTCTTTAAAAGAAAATAATAGTTAATTAATTATAAATATTTAATAATATTTTAATAAAAAAATATACATTTATTAAAATAAATTGTGTGTGTACTGTATATATATATATTTTTTATTTATTTATTTATTTATTTTGTAATTTTTTATTTTATTTTATTTTATTTTTTTAAAATAAAAATGTAAAAAAGCAGTTAGCAGGTAAAAAAAAAAAAAAACCTCCAGAATGTAAAAAAACAAAACAAAAAAAAGCATGTAAAGAAGGAGACGGAAAGAAAATGGCCGCTCACAAAAGCTGCAGTGGTGCAAAGAGACACGACTTAGTGAAGCTTTTAGTTTGGAATTAAATGTACTTTATTTAACAATACACAATTTATTCACATTATGTTTAATGTCATTTGTTTAGTTGTATTGGGACTAAGACTACATTTGTATGCTAAGCGTGAGCATACAGCGGTCCTGCAGCTTGTTCACTTGTGTATGATATCATGTGCGATACAAGCGGTCCTACAGCATGTTTACGTGTGTGTGATACCATGTGTGATACAAGCGGTCTTGCAGCGTGTTTACTTGTGTGTGAAATCATGTGCGATACAAGCGGTCCTGCAGCGTGTTTACTTGTGTGTGATATCATGTGCGATACGAGCAGTCCTGCAGCGTGTTTACTTGTGTGTGATATCATGTGCGATACGAGCGGTCTTGCAGCGTGTTTACTTGTGTGTGATATCATGTGCGATACGAGCGGTCCTGCAGCGTGTTTACTTGAGTGTGATATCATGTGCGATACGAGCGGTCCTGCAGCGTGTTTACTTGTGTGTGATATCATGTGCGATACGAGCGGTCCTGCAGCGTGTTTACTTGTGTGTGATATCATGTGCGATACGAGCGGTCCTGCAGCGTGTTTACTTGTGTGTGATATCATGTGCGATACGAGTGGTCCTGCAGCGTGTTTACTTGTGTGTGATATCATGTGCGATACGAGTGGTCCTGCAGCGTGTTTACTTGTGTGTGATATCATGTGCGATACGAGTGGTCCTGCAGCGTGTTTACTTGTGTGATATCATGTACGATACAAGCGATCTTGCAGCGTGTTCACTTGTGTGATATCATGTGCGATACAAGCGGTCCTACAGGGTGTTTACTTGTGTGCGTGATATCATGTGTGTGGTATCACGTGCGATACGAGCGATCTTGCAGCGTGTTCACTTGTGTGATATCATGTGCGATACAAACAGTCCTGCTGGGTGTTTACTTGTGTGCGTGATATCATGTGTGTGGTATCATGTGCGATACAAGCAGTCCTGCAGGGTGTTTACTTGTGTGCGTGATATCATGTGTGTGGTATCATGTGCGATACAAACAGTCCTGCAGGGTGTTTACTTGTGTGCGTGATATCATGTGTGTGGTATCATGTGCGATAAAAACAGTCCTGCAGGGTGTTTACTTGTGTGTGATATCGTGTGCGATACAAGCAATCCTGCAGAGATTATGTGTGTGTGTGATATCATGTGCGATACAAACAGTCCTGCAGATGGTTTACTTGTGTGTGATATCATGTGCGATACAAACTGTCCTGCAGAGGGTTTACTTGTGTGTGATATCATGTGCGATACAAGCAAAGTGTTTACTTGTGCAAAACTGGACAGCCATCTAAATGTCCTCCAAAAAACACACAATCCCCTCTATTTTACTAAAGTCATTTACAAAAGGTAAACATGCTAAGCTATAGGCTACTAGGAACTAGCAGCTACACAACAGCTAAGCACACAATAGCACACAAGCATAGCATGTAAACGAGTATCAAATAATTATAGTTGCATATTACTTACACATACAAAGTCTCCAAGGCAGAAATGCATCAGGAAGTATCCAGTAACAAACGTGCCTGCATCATTCAACTTACTGCGTCATGAGCTTAATATGGGTTATTGTGATCACTAGGTCTCACCAGAAAAATACAAATACCACTCCACTTCACCTTAAAGACAACACAAGTCCATTCCAGACAGTTAATAATAAATGTTGGTATTTTTCATAACTACCATTCTTCTCTGTTTGACTCATTTCACTTCATTAAACTCTTTCTCACATTCACTACTAAATAATACAAAATGTATGATTTCTGCTGATATCGTTTCCAATCAATATCAGAATCAGCCTATATCGTATCGGAAGTGAAAAGTTGTAACTGGCACCACGACAAAGCTGCGGCGTTGTGACATCAATCAGGATCTTGAGTCTTTTCCTCCAGTTGGAATAATCATGTTTAATATTTGCCAGCTGCTCTGTGACAAGATGCATCAATATTGATGATGTCATCGTGGATGGATGGGACTTTAAGGTGGAACAAAATCCATCCGTCCATCTTCTTCGGCTTAGCCGAAGTCGGGTCACGGGGGCAGCAGCCTAAGCAGGGAAGCCCAGACCTCCCTCTCCCCAGCCACTTCGTCAAGCTCCTCCTGGGGGATCCCGAGGTGTTCCCAGGCCAGCTGGGAGACATAGTCTTCCCAACGTGTCCTGGGTCTTCTCATTGGCCTCCTACCGGTCGGACATGTCCATCCTGACCAGATGCCTGAACCACCTCATCTGGCTCCTCTCCATGTGGAGGAGCAGTGGCTTTACTTTGAGCTCCTCCCGGATGGCAGAGCTTCTCACCCTATCTCTAAGTGAGAGCCCCGCCACCCGGCGGAGGAAACTCATTTCGGCCGCTTGTACCCATGATCTTGTCCTTTCGGTCATTACCCAAAGCTCATGACCATAGATGAGGATGGGAACGTAGATCGACCGGTAAATTGAGAGCTTTGCCTTCCGGCTCAGCTCCTTCTTCACCACATAGGATCGGTCCGTATCACTGCAGACGCCACACCGATCCACCTGTCGATCTCACGATCCATTCTTCCCTCACTCGTGAACAAGACCCCGAGGTACTTGAAGTCCTCCACTTGGGGCAAGATCTCCTCCCCAACCCGGAGGTGGCACTCCACACTTTTCCGGGCGAGAACCATGGACTCGGACTTGGAGGGGCTGATTCCCATCCCAGTCCTTTCACACTCTGCTTCGAACTGATCCAGTGAGAGCTGAAGATCCTGGCCAGATGAAGCCATCAGGACCACATCATCTGCAAAAACCAGAGCCCTAATCCTGCAGCCACCAAACCGGATCCCCTCAACGCCCTGACTGTGCCTAGAAATTCTGTCCATGAAAGGTTTTTTTTACAGAATCTGTGACAAAGGGGAGTCCAACCCTCACTGGAAACTGTTCCGACTTACTGCCTGCAATTCAAACCAAGCTCTGACACCGATCATATAATCAGACATGTATTCCATACTATCTGAGCACAGGAACACGGTCGAATGCCTTCTCCAAGTCCACAAAGATCATGGTTGGGTAAACTCCCACGCACCCTCAAGGACCTTGTCAATAATATAGGACAAAAATCACACTGTTCCTCCTGAATCCGAGATTCGACTATCCTGAGTAGCCTCCTCTTCAGTACACCTGAATAGACCTTACCGGGAAGGCTTAAGAGTGTGATCCCACAATAGTTGGAACACACCTTCTGGTTTCCCTTCTTAATGAGAGGAACCACTACCCCGGTCTGCCAATCCAGAGGCACTGCCCCTGATGTCCACGCGATGTTGCAGAGTCTTGTCAACCAAGACAGCCCCACAGCATCCAGAGCCTTAAAGGCCTACTGAAATGATTTTTATTTATTTAAACGGGAATAGCAGATCCCTTCCATGTGTCATACTTGATCATTTCGCGATATTGCCATATTTTTGCTGAAAGGATTTAGTAGAGAAAATCGACGATAAAGTTCGCAACTTTTGCTCGCTGATAAAAAAAAAGTAGCGGAAGTAGCGTGACGTCACAGGAGCTAGTATTCCTCACAATTCCCCGTTGTTTACAATGGAGCGAGAGAGATTCGGAGCGAGAAAGCGACGATTACCCCATTAATTTGAGCGAGGATGAAAGATTCGTAGATGAGGAACGTTACAGTGAAGGACTTGAGAGGCAGTGATGGACGTATCTTTTTTTGCTCTGACCGTAACTTAGGTACAAGCTGGCTCATTGGATTCCACACTCCTTTTTCTATTGTGGATCACGGATTTGTATTTTAAACCACCTTGGATACTATATCCTCTTGAAAATGGGAGTCGAGCGCGCGAAATGGACATTTAAAGTGACTTTTATCTCCACGACAATACATCGGTGACACACTTAGCTACTGAGCTAACGTGATAGCATCGTTCTCAAATGAAGATAGAAACAAAAGAAATAAACCCCTGACTGGAAGGATAGACAGAAGACCAACAATACTATTAAACCATGTACATGTAACTACACGGTTAAAAATTCTCAGCCTGGTAAGGCTTAACAATGCTGTTGCTAACGACGCTAAGGCTAATTTAGCAACTTAGCAACCGGACCTCACAGAACTATGATAAAAACATTAGCGCTCCACCTACGCCAGCCAGCCCTCATCTGCTCAACACCCGTGCTCACCTGCGTTCCAGCGATCGACGGCGCGACGAAGGACTTCATCTGTGGGTTTGGCGGCTAGCATCGGCTAGGCGTAGTAAGTAGTCCTTGTTGTGTTGCTGTAAGTATTGTACTTAGCCGCTAATACACCGATCGATCCCACCTACAACGTTCTTCTTTGCAGCCTCCATTGTTCATTAAACAAATTGCAAAAGATTCACCAACACAGATGTCCAGAATACTGTGGAATTTTGTCGAAGAAAACAAGAGGTTTTTGTATCGGGTCGATGGGGTCCAACCACTTCCGTGGATTTTGTGACGTCACGCGCATAAATCATATCCAAAGGAGTTTTTCAACCGGAAGTGTGGCGGGAATTTTAAAATGTCACTTTATAAGTTAACCCGGCCGTATTGGCATGTGTTGCAATGTTAAGATTTCATCATTGATATATAAACTATCAGACTGCGTGGTCGGTAGTAGTGGCTTTCAGTAGGCCTTTAAGGAACTCTGGGTGGATCTCATCCACCTCCGGGGCCTTGCCACTGAGGAGCTTTTTAACTACCTCAGCCCCAGAAATAGGAGAGGCCACCACAGATTCACCAGGCACTGCTTCCTCATACGAAGACATGTAGGTGGGATTGAGGAGGTCTTCAAAGTATTTCCTCCACTGATCCACAACAGCCGCAGTCGAGGTCAGCAGAACACCAGCCCCACGTACACGGTACTGACAGTACACTGCTTCCCCTCCTGAGACACCAACCACCTTGCGGCCACAGCTCCGATTGGCTGCCTCGACAATGGAGGTACGGAACATGGTCCACTCGGACTCAATGTCTAGCGCCTCCCTTGTGACATGTTCAAAGTTCTTTTCCGGAGGTGGGAATTGAAACTCTCTCTGACAGGAGACTCCGCTTGACGTTCCCAGCAGACCCTCACAATGCGGTCGGGCCAGCCAGGTCTGTCCGGCATCCTCCCCCACCATCGGAGCCAACTCACCACCGGGTGGTGATCGGTAGAAATCTCCGCCCCTCTCTTCACCCGAGTGTCCAAAACATGAGACCGCAAATCCGATGACACAACCACAAAGTCGATCATGGAACTTCGGCCTAGGGTGTTCTGGTTCCAAGTGCACTTATGGACACCCTTATGTTTGAACATGGTGTTCATTATGGACAACCTGTGACGAGCACAAGAGTCCGACAACAACGTGGAAGAATATGAACCTTGAATATGCAGGTAGAACGTCAAGATGGCGGTGGTTGGCATAACCGAAACTGAAACAAGGCTAGCTTACGTTTAGTGTCTGATCTACTTAGATCCGAATCACAAGTACGAACTAGAAAAGGCAATTTTGTAAGAAATTGCGTGAATGCTGAAAAGCCGAAAACAATTTTTAACAGTTAGCACGCTAGCCAGATAGCATCAGGTAACAAAAAATATAACAATTAGCATGCATCAAGTATGGAGGTGTATACTGTGGAAAGGGTGCAGATATGATTAAGAGTTATTTCTTTATTCATAGTCATGTTTGGAGCAGCTAGTGTTTTTCCATGTATACTCTGTATACCAGTTTTTCTTTGTCTTCAGATTGTCTGTTTTGTGTCTCTCTTCCTTGGAATGGGAAGACCTCCCCCATTGGTTTCTTATCAGTGGTGCGAGGGGGAGATGAGGGTTGTCTTTGTGTGAGAAAAAGTTGTTTTTTCCCTTGGAAGGCCAGATCAACTAGAGCAGCCGATATGAATGTATTGGTTGAGTTGAACTCCCAAAACTTTGGTATAAACTTGAAAATATTCCAATTCTGTCTTGATGGTCCTTCTTACTCAGCATATATGTCATTGAAAGAACTTGGGATTGGCCAGTAACTTAGATTCCCTGGGAGGAAGAACTGGTCCGACGCAACAATACCTTCAAGTATATCTAAAAAAAAAGAAGCTAAAATGCTAACGTTAGCATGCTAACAATAAACATGTGTCAAGTACCAACATTTATGACTGAGGTGTGTATACCTTTAAATATGTAAAAAAAAAAATATAACATGCTAACATTAGCATCTGTCTAGTACCAAATTATCCAACTCTGAGGTGTGTACCGGCAAACTTAGCTAAAAGGCTGGCATGCTAACGTCTACATGCTAACAGTTAGCACGCGCCAAGTACCAGAATTAATGACACCTGAGAAAATAGCTATAAAAAAAATGCGTCAAGTAGCAAAATATAGCGCTAGCATGCTAGCAATGGACTTATATTAGCAAGCAGCACTTTGACTTTGGAATAGTTGAAATCAGTTGAAAAATATGGAAAATGTTCAAGTTTTAAACAATTGGCTATTCATTGTGGATGTGAAAACATGTCCCGGAAAATGAAGAATCCCTGGTAATTTGGGACATTTTGGACAAAATAAAAATGGTAGCGCTAAGCCTTCTGGGTAATGTAGTATATAAACATGTACTTTCTAGTTGACATGTATTTATTCCACATTTAATGATCCGGGCTAAGACGGTTAAGAACATATTTTCATGTGCAATGCTGACCTAGCCAAGAGGCAGCATTTCCGTGTTAGAGATGTTGAAGTGTGATGATAATCTCTCGTCGTCTCTCTTTTTTTCTAACAAAAATGAGCGCTGTAGATGGCTCTCAACAGTTAGTTGACAAATGTTAACGTGCGAGGTAAACGTGTTGGAACATAAATAATGTTGGAGACTTTTCAAGTGTAAAACATACACGGAGAATGTCTGCACCTTGTGGACGACAATAAGGAAAACTTTGCTGTTGTTTCTTTCTGTAATTATTATTAACGATCACTATTATTAGTGATAATGATAGAAAAGAGTCATTTCACAGAAGGGTATTTTACTGCCGTCTAGTGTCTACTTTCAAGTCTGTCAGCTATAAAACCAGTACAACATCAACACATTATTGGTTTTACAATTTGTGTGAAACATTTTCAAAATCGTTTGCTGCAACTTTTTGGAAAAGATGCAGAAAATGAAAACATTTGAGGCCAACAACCAGAAAAAAAGCCTTTTTAATCTCGGAGGGACTGATTATTTACTAATTATTTACTAATTAATGACTGAATATTTACAGAATAATTACTTATTATTTACCGAATAATTACTGATTATTTACAGATTAATTACTAAATTATTGATTAATTACTGAATATTACTGATTAATAGCTGAATTTTTACTTATTACTGAGTATTTACTGATTAATTACTAATTATTTACTAATTAATTACTGAATAATTACTGAATGATTACTGAATATTTACAGAATAATTACATATTATTTACCGAATAATTACTGATTATTTACTGATTAATCACTAAATTATTGATTAATTACTGAATATTACTGATTAATAGCTGAATTATTACTTATTACTGAGTATTTACTGAATAATTACTAATTATTTACTAATTACTTACTGAATAATTACTGAATGATTACTGAATATTTACAGAATAATTACTTATTATTTACCGAATAATTACTGATTAATTACTAAATTATTGATTAATTACTGAATATTACTGATTAATAGCTGAATTATTACTTATTACTGAGTATTTACTGATTAATTACTAATTATTTACTAGTTAATTACTGAATGATTACTGAATATTTACAGAATAATTACTTATTTGCCGAATAATTGCTGATTATTTACTGATTAATTACTAAATTATTGATTCATTACTGAATATTACTGATTAATTGCTGAATTATTACTTATTACTGAGTATTTACTGATTAATTACTGATTATTTACTGATTAACAACGAATGATTACTGATTTACTGAATAATGATTATTTACTGATCAACTACTGAATAATTACTGATTATTTCCTGAGTAATTATTGACTGATTAATGATAATTACCGATTGATTACTGAATAATTACTAAATAGTTAATAAATAATTACTAAATAATTATTAAAAATACTGAGTGTTTACTGAATAATTACTGGTAATTACTAAAAAGATACTGATTAATAACTGATTTACAGAATAATCACCGAATATTTATGGATTGACAACTGAATAATTATTGTTTAATTACTGAAAAATACTGATTAATTACTGATGAATTGTATCGCACATGATATCACACGCAAGTAAACACGCTGCAGGACCGCTTGTATCGCACTATTCATATTTTAATATACATATATATACATATATATATATATATATATATATATATATATATATATATATATATATATATATATATATATATATATATATATATATATATATATATATACATACATCATTTTTTAAATATATATTTGTTATGTTTTTGTTATGTTTGATGCTCTTTTTGAAAAAATAAAAAATGTTTCCGAGTAATATTTGAGATGAGGTTTGAGCCCAGGGCAGCGCGGTGGTGTGGCGGTGGCACGTTTAAGTCCTTAGTTGGCAGATGTTTCCATTTGAATGAACAACTTTGCAACAACACTCTATATAAACGAACACTGACTAATGTGTCTGGCGTGAACTAGTGGTGGCGAAGTGTAACTGCACCCCAAACTATTTGTTCTTGTATTTAAAAAAGGGAGATTTCTTCGGTGTTTGTGTTAAAAATAGTCAAACATGTCATCTTTGCACTCCACTGAGTCCATGAACTTCTCCTATTCGGAATAACTCTGCAAAAAGTGTTTTTTTTAAAACTGTGCAGACAAATTTCAAGCCTCTAATCTTTAAATTGAACTGATTTGTCGAATATGGAAATGCAGAAAAATATAAATGTTTTGGTGCAAGGCGACTCAAGGGTTAACTTCTTTGCAATCAAACACAATTAATTTAGCAGTTTGAATGATGACATCATTTGCTAATTGTCATGTTTGTGTTTTGAAACACTCCTCCACTAATGGAATATCTTCTGTGGTTTACTAAACAGCTGACAACATTTCCACTGAAGGATTATTACCTCAATGAAAGTTGTTGTACTTTCACATGTAATACATCATCACTTTATGTCAGGAACAAAGTCAACACACACAATACTAACGAGAGTTTCTATGAAATGTGTCATCTTCTTTTCAAACATCACTTCTTAAGTTCCACAAACAGTCGACCATAAATCAACATACTAATCGACACACATGGTTCTGTATCGTGATTGTGGTCGTTCACGTGAAGTCCAGTCTTGCACCAGTCTTGCACCGGTCTTGCACCGGTCTAATGCTGCTTTTTGTTGCGCTCATGTTGGGATTCATGAAGGAAAAACAATCTGACCTGAGAAACAATGTCAACTTCTGAGCTGTGCTGCCAACAACTGAAGCTTCAAATGCTAAAAGATGATCAGTGAAGTCACATGACTCACACACATTCATACTAGTAATAATAATGACTTAATAATAACATTAATAGTTAATGACTTATAATGACTTAATAATAATAATAATAATAATGATAATAATAATGACTTGATAATGATAATAATAATGACTTTATAATGATAATCACTTAATAATAATAATAATAATAATGATAATAATAATAATAATTATAATAATAATGACTTTATAATAATGATAATAGTAATGACTTAATAATAACAATGACTTAATAATAATGACTTAATAATATTAATAATGACGATAATGACTTGATGATAATGACCTAATAATGACTTAATAATAATAATGATAACAATAATAATGACTTAATAATGATAATAATAATGACTTTATAATGATAATCACTTAATAATAATGATAATGATAATAATAATGACTTTATAATAATGATAATAATGACTTAATAATAACAATAATGACGATAATGACTTGATGATATTGACCTAATAATGACTTAATAATAATAATGATAATAATAATGACTTTATGATAATCACTTAATAATAATAATAATGACTTTATAATAATGACTTAATAATAACAATGACTTAATAATAATAATGATGGTAATAATAATGACTTAATAATATCAATAATGACGATAATGACTTGATGATAATGACCTAATAATAATAATGACTTAATAATAATAATAATAATTATCATAATAATAATGACTTTATGATCATGATAATAATGATGACTTTATAACAATAATAATGACTTAATAATAATGATAATGATCATAATGACTTTATAATAATAATGACTTAATAATAATGACTTAGTAATAATAACGATCATAATAATAATGACTTAATAATAATAATGATCATAATAATATTAATAATGATAATAATAACTTAATGATAATAATAATAACTTAATAATAATATGATAACATAATGACTTAATATTATTAATGATAATAATGACTTATTAATAATGATAATGACTTAATAATAATAATAATGACATAATGATAATAGGACGATAATACAATAAATCCAACACTGCTATTAATTTCTAACAAACTGTATGCTGATTATATTGTAAATATTATAATCCCCCTTTCAATATAAAACTAGTTTATTTTGAAATTAACTTTGTACGCTTCAGAAACCAACATTTG